>NW_017255933.1:941560-992993 GCF_001594055.1 Mycetomoellerius zeteki
AAACGCAAACTTCGTGCACGCAAATTTGTGGACGATATTCGCAATATTTGCCCGGGCCAAGCCATTGTTTCGGGGACAGAGTTTATTATGAATCGATCCAAGCTGACAGAGAGAGCACGCGATGAGAGAGAATGAGAAAGAGATACCCTATACATGCAGAGAGCCAGAGGGATACTGCAACGTGTCGCCCCTTCTAAATCAAACCGACTGAATCCATCCTTCTACGTCGTCGTCGCTTGCGTTCCTATCTTTCCGATCCCGCTATTATTTCCTTCGACCGTAACGGAATAAGACCGTATTTACGTAAAGGTTTCAAACATTTCGTATGCTGAGATCACGTAGCAATATAAAATCCTTTTCGAGACCAGTCTCGATGGTATTTTAAAAAATTACACAATACTTCTCAAACAGTTACGTTTTTGTTCTAAATCCTTCGATATTTCGTACTCTGATATTCGCGACAAATACGTCGCAAGACAAAAAAAATTGCGTCTTATTTGACGTGATTTCTCAAATCCGCACGCGTCATCGCGATCAACATTCAACGCGAGATGGGCGATATCCTTACGTCCACGATTTCTTTCCGGGCGATCGGCAACGTCTCCACCAGTCTTCCTCTCGTTGGCGTCCACGTCGCTCCTCGTTTGTACACTCAAGCGTGGATTATGATCCGACGAAGTGTCGAAAAAGAGAGTCTCGGTCATCCGACGTCTCTGAAGATGATCAAGAGAACCGAAGTCACCGGTCGATTTTGCACTTTGAAAGAGACAGCGCGGACAAACTGGCGATCAGAACGGGACCAACATCGCGAGCCGAAGTTAGGTTGAATGTCATGTACGTGAGATCGTGCTGACGGGCTCCCTTGTGTTTTTGGTGGTTGCAGGTGGATTATCGTCACCCCTGCAGCGCGCCTCGACCGCCTCGCCCCACGGGGTCGGAGGTGTGCCACCTACGTCCCATGTGTCCTCCCAGCAACCACCGCCACCGCCTCCGACAGCAGCCTCCCTCCCTCCACGTTCCACCCCGACGCCCTCTTCGGCCACTTCGACGACTTCGAGCCTCCTCTTCCCGCCACCCCTCCAGAACGTCGAGACCTTCGGCTCGTTTCTCGGTGAAGAAATCGTTGCCAATTGGAGGCGGACATTGGAAAGGTCTATCATGAGCCAACAACAGCAACAGCAGCAACAGCAGCAGCAGCAAACAGCAGCAACAACAGCAGCAACAATCACAGCCATCTCAATTAAGCCAATTAACTCAACAGCAACAACAATTACAGCAAGCCCAACCGCACATGGGTTTACACCCGCCAACAACGCCAAGTAGTTTAAATCATCTTCCGTCGCCGGGTGCGGATCCATCGTCCACTTCAAACACTCCGGTGAAATCGAACACACCGATCGGTACATCCTTGGGCAGTTTAGATGTCATTGAGAAAGCGCCAACGCCAGTATCGGGACATGAGACACCAGCCCCTCCAACACCATCCTCCACAACCGCCTTGACATCGCCACCGAGTTTCCAGCCACCGACGTCGATGGTGGAAACTAGTACCACTTCAGCTTCCATTAATGGCAGCGGTCTCACGCCCGGCATACCAAGTGCACCGCCCCCGAAGAGTCCGCCTGATCAAGAATCATGTCACAATAATAATAATAGCCATCATCTAGCAAATAACAATATCGGTGGACTAAACGTTCTCGATACGCTGAAGAGTCCGTTTCGATTTGACGATCGAACGTATCCCTTCCGATTCGGCGACGAGTTCGGTGCCGCCGGTATGGCCGGTCGGCTGGGCGAATCCCTCATTCCAAAGGGAGATCCCATGGAGGCGAGACTGCAGGAAATGTTGCGTCATAATATGGATAAGTACGCCTCACAGAATCTTGACACTCTTCATATAGCCAGGCGGGTGCGCGAACTATTATCGATACACAATATCGGTCAAAGACTATTCGCCAAATATGTTCTCGGGTTAAGTCAAGGCACGGTCAGCGAGTTACTTAGTAAGCCCAAGCCTTGGGACAAGTTAACCGAAAAGGGCCGCGACAGTTATCGGAAGATGCACGGTTGGGCTTGCGACGAGAACGCCGTGATGCTGCTCAAGTCCCTCATCCCCAAGAAAGGTGAGTACCGATCATCAGTTCCAGCTCTCTCTCTCTCTCTCCGTTTCTCACTAAGTTTTTTAATTTTTATTTCAATCGTTTCGTACAATTTCTCGACGCGCCTCTGCGTAACGTCCGACACGACGAAGGCTGGGTCATCTGACGTCTCGATGTCTATGAAGACGGACGAGACATCGTAATTACATATGCCGCCACATTGTAGCGGATACTTGTGGCAATCATGATTAATTTCGCTTCCTTCCACGCCTCATAAGCGCGATAAACCGCGTTTATGATAAAGTTCAACGTGATCATTCGAGGATGTGCGGTCGAATAGTTTGCTATCTTAAGTGTGTAATTACATTGTTAATCACATTCCGTCTTCGATTCTTGAGACAGCAATTCCTACAACGAGTTATCCGCCACAATGTACTTCTGCCTTCATCGTCGACGACGAACTTGTCGATTAACTTAACTCTCGAAAATCTTCCGCCTCGCACTGCCAATAATCCATCTCGCCGAATCACTAACCACGAGCTGTCAGCTAACCTTTCGGCTGTCTAACGCGGGACCTGATGGTACTTCCGTTCCCTCTAACTGCACCGCGGGAAAGGAACGCTCAAGAGATCTCATCCCTCTTCGTGTACACGCGAATCATTAGGGAGTTAAGTATGCGTTGGTGACATCGTGGGCTTTCGCTACGGTTAAGTTAGAAGAATGAGACAGATAAAAATCCTACAAATCATTGATAGAAGTCAATTGCAGTGAAATAATCTATGATTTTGTACAACCTTGCAATAATTGTACACGAATAGGAATTAACAGTTATAATAAGTTTATCTTTGTATAATTATGAGATAAAAAGTACTTCGCTACATCGCTATATCGTGTTATTATCAAAGCCACATTATATTCAATATTTGATGAAAAAGAACGTTGTATCTAGACTTGAACAACTATAGTCTTAATTAAATTACGCAGCTCGTTGGCATACCTTGCCCGCTATCGATTGTATGCTGCGTTTGGCAGCCATATTGTTTAGACTAATAGCTCCTGGGAATAGGAAGTCCCGGATGAGCACTAGGTAGGGGTGAGATGTATAAAGGGCTCCGCGGTATATAGAAAGGGAAGAGATGGGGGAAGAAAGGAAGATCCAGTGGAGAACATAGAAATCCCAAATGCGTCGATCTCTTTTATTATCGGAGAGTAATTTACACTTTTCCGCTTGCCACGGCTTTGCTAGATTATAGCGAGTAAACGGTATTTTATCTTGGCATCGCTGTGAACATTCTCATGATACACTCATAGTAATTAGAAAAACATTTATCCTCGGTGATAATAGAGTTATGTTTGACAAGTACATGAGTGTAATATCGTAATAACTTTTTTTTTACGCGCTTCATTCACAAAATATGCTCTCGCAACGACGACATACGTATGAACTCGCAATACACGACCGCTTGCGATCCCTTCCGCTTTTTTGTAAATATTAATATCAATCGCGCAGGATGTTGACTCAATGCCATCATTTTCCCTTCACGTCCGGTGACGAAATAAAACGTGTATAAAATTCAGTCGGAGCACGACATGCGTCCCGCATCAATGGATTGTCGGTTTCCGTCGGATCTCTGGTAACAACAATCACGGGACATTACAGCGGATAGGACAGAGTACACGCGAGAGAGGGAAGGATGGAACACAAATGGAATGAAGGGTTAGGGCGATCGTAGGGTGGCGGGAGGGAACCGGTGACAAAAACTTAGGGGATCGTAACATTTCTCGATACGTCAGCCGTAAAATTACAGGGACGCGTGTATTATTTCGTGGCGTGAGCGCGGCAGTAAATCAAAATTGCAAGAACCACTGCTAATCCGATTATTCGGTCGAAATTGGTCAAGGCGTCAAAAGAAAAAAAATCGTAATAAAAAATATTGATGGTCATTGTTAATGTTTTAAATACTATTTTTTAGCGCCGTATTACTTCAAAATTTTATTTTAGTTCTCAATTAAACCACATTTATATATAGCTCGTGTATTAAACAATTGAGGCATGTCATGTTATTTGCATAAATAATTAATAGATACTACGAATCAAGTTTCTTTAGATTCAAAAATAATTATAATCAATTATTAAAAATCTGTATTAAAAATATAGCACACCATCATCAATACGTTTCTCTAGTTATCGGATTAATCATTCACTGTGGCCGTTTGTTCGTATGAATCATGGTCATAAGCCCTTTGTGATCGTAACGAGAATCCGCCGTGATTCAATAGCATAAATATACTTGGAGTAATGTCCGAAACTTCTATAATCAGACGTGATTTATGGGCAAAAATCAGTGACTTTATAAAGCCTGAAAGGCGCCGCCTAGCTTTGGTGGAGGTGTCGGTTAAGATAAGTTTGCGTCGGGCTAAATACCTGATCTAACGACTCATCGCGTGCTCTATAGACAAGCACAGGCACAATATCAACCTGTCACTGAAAGCTTTATTGTGATTTGTGAATCCCCTTTGTGATCATCTTATTATTTATCATTCATTAAAAATTGTACGTTTAAAAATTATTATTATATAATAATGATAACAATAGTGAGCTACTGATTTTGAGTCAAAATGATTCTGTATTAAATCACAATTTTTATTATGGAAATATCACAAAGTTTATTCTTCGATATCACGTAAATCGTGCGCATAATTATCGTGTACCGAGCAAAGGCTCTATTAGTCTTTACAGTCTGCTTCACGCGATATTCCTCAATCTTTACACTCATACTTATTTATGAACGTGTTAATTTTCACGAAAATTTACTCGCGTCGAGGTCGCTATATTGCTGACAATGAATTTATTCGCGTGTAGTTCAGGGTGACATGATTTGGATCCAGTTAACGTTACTCAAAGTTCTCGGGTCTTCTGATGATCTAAATCACTATATAAATTACGCAGATAGCTTTCAGTCAGTCGCTTAAGATAAGCCGCAAAAATCGCGCGTTCGTGGAAACTACTAATCCTACGACAAACGTATCTGGATCTTGGCCCACTATTCAGCACGGCACGTCTGAGTCTATATTATTGCTTGCGCGGAGTGCTACAACACAATTGAGCTAAGCGCAACCAAGAACAACGTGAGATTACCGTAATAAACATAGTTGGTCTAACTCCAAGTCAGTTTATTGCAAAATTTTGTTTCCTGCAGCGGTGAGTGCACGTCGCACACGTGCGATCCGCCGGAGTCTCCCGGAGACTTTTCGCGACGACCGTCACGGATGAAAATCATAGTTACGATGATTTGTAACCGCAGCGAGAAACGTTGCGAGCCATACTCATAGTCATATAACTATGATTTCCGTACGAATGACAGGACGTTTATGCTTTTATAACTGATATAATTATTGCATTTTATAGAAGAGCATGAATAGGTTTTTTTATTATTCTCACTTTGTAATTAGTGGTGTTTAAAAAGAAACGACTAACTCAAAGTATACATAGAGAATAGTGTCGAACCCAAAAAAGTATTCATCCAACGATTGCGATTATAAAATATTTCATCTGCGTACGTTGACCCAATTCGAAAAAGAGATAATATTATCGAAGTGCGACAACGATTTCAAAACTCATGTAATATTTACGCGTGACAATATCAGCTGAACTACATATATACTCAAATACACATTAAATAAAATTACGATTCACAGAGGTCATCAGAAGACCAGCTGATTGTTCGTCTGTCGGAGAATTAGATTATACTATACTTTTTACGGAAAAATTATTTATTATTTACGAAGATTATAGTTGAAACTTTTTCAAGCAGTTTTTAATCACAAAATAGTCTTAGCTGAAAAGGTGAATGAATTATACATACAGACTGAAATCAGAGTATCGCGGAATTCTCTTGTATGATTCTTAAGGGTGTATAATTTTAGCTGTATAATATCTACTGTAAAAAAATCAGCAAAAAAATCAGCTAAAAAGTCAATATCAGCTAATAATAACAAAAAAAAATTGTGACAAATATATCCTAAAATCAAAAAACTAAACAAATAATTTTATTTATAATAGCTTTATGCAACAAAATGACCATATTTTGGTGTCATTTTAGGCAAATAATTTTTAAATGAGTAAGTGGATCCAAATAAAGTTTTGCACGAATATTAAAATTTTATTAGTATATATAAAAAATTTGATTCGTAATGTTACAACCTTATTAAATTTGTAAACAAGTACTACAAAACGTGATTTACATAAAAATCAAGGCAAACAAAAATATTAAATAATTTTTAAACCAATAAAGTTTTTAAACTAATAAGAGAATGTTCCAATTTTACATAGATACTCTAGACATGCTAATAAAACAATCTATAAAATTTGAATATTTTTGATAACGCTTTGAGATGTGACACGTACATTCTTAAAATTATCTGTCTATACAAATTGAAATTAATTCATTGTGAATCACTAGCAATCTGTAAGATCGAAATGGTTCAATTTAATTCGAAACTATTTTTTTGCTACCAACATTGATTATTCTTTAATTGTCCAGAAAAGAAATCGACACGACGATGCCTCGCGGGTCTACGGACGTCATATATCTCACCGTTAGTTGAACAAGCTGTTGTATGTAACGACATACCTCCACCCGCAAAAGTAACGAAGAAAATACTTCTTGTATACAGGTGCGCGCACAGGTGCACGCAAACGGCTGCAGAGCGCAACGCTCCCAACTGTATCCCGCGCGAACAAGTTTCGTTCATTAGCTCCGCCTCGCGCACCGATTTTATCGGATCTCATGTACCGCTCGTATCCTTCCACATCTTGACGCCTCGCCGCGACGAGACACGTTATGTGCGCACGACCTGCTCAGAATTTTCGGGTGCAAACGCGTCTTGGTTCTTAACGATGATGCAAACGAGGATCCGATGTTGAATGCAATCGTATACTAGTCGATAACATCTAGTTTCTCCTCAGGATTGATACTTTAAACTGGATATTTGAAGAAACTAGCATTTCGTTACTTATTTTATATTTCCAGCATGTCGCTGTGTTGCTAATTAAATTACTTAATAATTGTCCGATCGACATTCTGTGAGATATTTAAATTTGCATTTAGATGCATTGTGCAAAAAATGATTGGAATGCGCACGGTAAAATACGAACAAATATGTGTACTTATTCTGCTTATCTCTAAAATGACATCATTACGGTAAATATATTTCCTCTGAAGTACTGATCAGCGAATTAGCATATCGTGGACAACTCACAAAATATTCATTTCTTTTTTAATGAGCAGCATCGAGATAATGAAATTATTGGATGTATTTATATCGACGTTGCTTAAATATTATATAACAGAATATACACGATTCTCTCCGAGTTGACGTGCCAATTTTACGAAAAAATCGAGTTGACGCGAAGATCGTAGATTTCCATACACGGCGCATGCACGCGCGCTCTCCACAAATCCCGCATGCGATCGTGAGTTGCAACGCGTAGCGCTCGGAAGCATCGTAACCCGTAACTCCCGCAACAATCGGGTGAATTTCTTAAGTCACCGTTACCGGCGAACTCCCACGAAATCGTTCCAGATTTTGTAATCAGGTCCATTGTCGACGTTTCTCTCTTATTTCGCGCCGCGTGCGCGCTCGTGTGTGCGCGGATCGCGTCGCGTGCACGTGCATGCGTCGAGACAATTTTACGGCGCGAATATAATTGCCGCCGGTACGGTATGGTTTCCTTTCCGGCGAAACACGCACGAGTACGCGTAAGCGTACGCGAACATTTCCTTCGCGCGTTGTCGTCGCGCCTATTGTATACCGCGAAACGGACGCGATTGTTCTCTCTTTCGTCGATTCTCCGTAACCGGTCTTTGATGCCGCGACGCGATCGGGACGCACGTCGACCGTGACGTTTCGCCATCCGCAGGTAAGACGAAGGTGCCAGCGGCGGGCGCGCAATCGCTGAGAAAAGTATGGATTTAGTGCGCAAAGCTCGTAACAATGCGGGACATACCGCGACGTTGCGAAACACCCGGGCCATTTTCCAAGCGACTTTATCCCGTCATCGAGATTTTTCAAACCGTGAGAAATTGACGCATGTGTGAGCGATCGAAGTAGCGATGAGATGAAAATCTTTTATCATCCAACTGTTGAGAATATACAATGCACTCACGCTATATTTTTCAAAGTCTGATTCTAACACCTTTCCCGTCATAATGTAACATCCTTCGGAACTTGATGAAATACTCCTAAATCTAATTTCATTAAAACCTACTGCGATACACACGCTATATTTGCCGCCTAAAAGTAGCACACAAGTTGATTCGTGATTAAGCAAACTTGTGGAAAAATATTTCTTAATTGAGAGAAACATTGTGAAATTGCGGCGATACTGTTCATTGTATCTGGGCTAATGAGAATGTCTGTGGATATATGTGACAAGTAAAGAATTGCGCTCATCGTCGTTGTATGTTGGACGCGTCGTAAAGTATTGCCCGCGATCGCGTTCGTCCGATAATATTTGTTGCCCGACTACTTATTCTAGATTTCCTATGAGAAAGTTGCCGGAGGATGTTGGTTCTCGAGCGTAATAATCAACCGGCGCGCACGATTCCGTACGATGCGCGTAAGGTTTCCCACGTGATGCCGTCGAAGTACGGAAAGGAAGATGTTAGTGACGCAAGTAACTAATCTCTCACCATCAGTTTCCAACAAGATTGAGCTACGCTGTCATGTGGCAGCATTTGGTTTGCACGATAATAGTATAGAATTTCAAAGTGCTATATATCAAAATTAATTATCTTCAATAATAGCAATCAACAAGCGTTTAAATACAGCAGCAAAATTGTGAGTCGGCGATGAAATTCGTTCATTTTAATATTCTTTTTAGATTAATTAAACCTATGTAAAACCATAATCATACTACCGGTTGCCAATTGAATTATACGATTGTGACTGGCGATTATTTTTCAGTCAATTGCCAATCATAATCATAATCCAATCGGCAATCGTTGTGTGATTACAGCTTAACGTGATTCCTCGAATGGAGCTTCAAATATTGCTATTGTTACCGCAATTCAAATGATATATTCCGTTCGATAATGATAGCGTTGATTTTGGGATCGTAGATAGCCTACAGAAAAGACGTAACAGTGACCTCATTTCTTTTATCTCGGTACACCCCCGCAAACATTTCCTATACGTAGCATAATCGTTACACATGCTTCTCCGAATTCAGTGATAAAATTGCCAATATATAACACAATGTATATTTATAATATGATAAAAATTTATAACATTTGTTTATGAGCAATCTTTCTGACACATTGCCAATTACCTATGTTTGCCAAGAGGATTATTTTATATCGGTCATCACGATATCTATAGTTTCTCATTTTTGAAATTACGTCATTAATAGCAGCCAATCTTAATAAATCCAGAATCTGTTCTACGAAAGAACATTTATTAATTCTACATGTATATTCATAGGCGCATGAAGAGAGCAGAAGCATAATCACGCAAGCACGAGTTTGTTGGCAGGAATTCAAAAGTTGCGACAATGCGCGATCGCGCGGATATGCATATACGTCATCATTCTCTCCTTTCCCGATTTCACTTGAATGCTTCGAACCACCCACCTGATTGTCAATTGCATGAACATTTCGCTATCGTTATCTTAATCGGCAAGCCTGTCGATTTCTTCTGACGAAGGTACCATTACCTATCAGCGTTAGAGCGTATAATATGATGGAATGCAACTCACATTATTGCTAGGGAAGTTAAATTTCTCGTGAAGGATGTATGCTATACGATACTCTAATCAGAGAAGCGATGAAAAAGAGACATTATTCTTCTTCTTAATACGGCACTCGCCGCGGACGTTGCGATTGCATTAGGATTAGAAGCAATCTACACAACATAAATAATACAAGATAATGATACAAAACGTAGCTCTCGAATCTGGTAAGAATCGTTCACTACACTCGCAATCGTAGAAATACAGTGAATTCCATGCACGTTTAAGTAAGGAACATCATATCTTGATGGACAAATCGCTCGAAGATTATTTCTTCTTCCACACCGTCAAAATAGATACGGGATTCTTACGCCGCGTGTCAAGCCACTTTCTCTCGTCGATTCGCGTGCAATGCTCGCGAGAGCAATCAAAGACATGATCGGTAGTTCATTCGTCTGAATCTTGCAGCTGATTGGTCAATTAGACAGGAAACACGTAGGAGGACTACACTCCTGCCGACGTGCAAGGGAAAGACCGCAAGGGAGAGGGTCCAAAAGAGGATATTTTAATTATCGTCGTTGAGTATACTTTGCCTTCGGGTTCAGCACGCAGTTATCGATTGCGCGCATTATTAATTGCTTAGGAACATAAAATCATCCTCCAAATATGACTCATTATTAATATAGGTTACTATTTTCGAATAAACATTCTTCATTAGAAAATAAATGTAATTTGTAAGATCAATTTAAGATTTTACAACATATACATATTTATATATTATATGATGTAAAAAAATAACATCATTTTTTAAGACATAAAATTTTTAGCAGAGGAAAATGAGCGAAAATAGTAAATAACACTGCTACCAAAAGTCAGTTAAACATCGCGTCGCGAATTATTTATGTTTTTTATTCAAATTTATTTATATATATATATCTGATTATATTTCTAAGCCAACCAAACTGAGTAAGAATACACCACAAGTTGTGCCTCACCCGTAGAGTATGTTTCAGGCAAGGAACAAGGAATGCCAGCATTCGCACGTGGACCACAGGATAGTGGTCCGCAAGAAATGAATGATGAAAGATTGGCACATATTCTGTCGGAATCGAGCCATATGCAAATGAGAGGTGAGCACGAAGTATCGAACGATGCTGACAGCAAGAGTCCGAACAGAATCGGTTGCCCGAGTCCGTTCAACAAAGACAGACTGGACAGCCAAAATAGGAGACTGAAGAAGTACGAAAACGATGACATTCCCCAGGAGAAGGTAGTAAGGATTTACCAAGAAGAACTGGCTAAGCTGATGGGCACGAGAGTGGAGAATCTTCGTCCGCGAGAGTTCCCTAGGTAAGACCGACGATTAATGACGTGGATTTTCTTACAACATTTATATCGCAACTCACTCGAATGATACACAATCTCTGCCAATGCATGATGATGACTAAATGGATAATAATACACGATCGAATTAATGTCTTATGCTCGAATATGACACGAAATGTCAAGAGCAAATCATCGTTTCGTGCTAAGAAAACCTTATTTGAGTGGTGCAACTTCCTACATTATCTAAATCAAATAAAAATGCTCGATGCATTCGAATATGATATATATATACTATACATCGTATTTCGACTATATAATTTAAAAAAAAAAAAGATTTTTCTATGTGAAATGTAATTTGAAGTTGACGGTTTTGATGATATAATGTTTATGTACGATTACATTTACCGTGATTGATCATTATTGAGGACAGCACATGACCTCGATTGACCGTAGTGCGATCTTTCCACATTTTTTCAGTAGTACGCAGAGCGGTCTTCAAGGCATCGAGCGCACTCAGGAAGACATTCGATTAGCATTGGACGCTTATCACCGTGAGCTCCAAAAATTAAATGCCGCACCAGGTCAGAATCCCTCGATGACTGGACTGCCAGGATTGCCTGGATTACCAGGTTTGTTGGCGCTTCAACAACAAGCTCTTCAACAACATCATTTAGCCGCGAATGGCGGCGGTGGTGTTCAGGACTTGAGTTTAGGCAAAGTGGATCCGCGCAATAAAATGATAAACGGTGTGTCAGAAGAAGAAAAAGAGAAGATGGAAGAGGCAATGAGACACGCCGGAAGTGCATTCTCTTTGGTGAGGCCGAAGCAAGAATCGACAGGTCCTCAATCGACGCCTGGAGGTTCTAGCGCGAGTTCACCGCTTGGCAATTCCATACTTCCCCCTGCGATGACACCCAACGAAGAGTTCTCCAGTGCGGCGGCAGCCAGTCCTCTTCAGAGAATGGCCTCCATCACGAACAGTCTGATAAGTCAACCGTCCACCCCAACTCATCATTCGGCCAACCAAAGACCGCTGAAAGCTGTGCTTCCTCCGATCACGCAGCAACAGTTCGACCTGTACAATAACCTTAATACGGAAGATATTGTGAAAAGGGTAAGGGCCACGGTACGAGTATTAATTGTATAATTTATTGTTTGTACTGTATCTAATCTCAAATTTTTTCCTGCTGTTAATGTGCAGGTGAAGGAACAACTGTCTCAGTATTCGATTTCGCAGCGGCTATTTGGCGAATCAGTATTGGGTTTATCTCAGGGATCAGTGTCAGACCTCCTCGCGCGTCCAAAACCATGGCACATGCTGACCCAAAAAGGTCGTGAGCCCTTTATCCGGATGAAAATGTTCCTCGAAGATGACAACGCGGTGCACAAGCTCGTCGCCAGCCAGTACAAGATCGCACCGGAGAAGCTAATGAGGACCGGCGGCTACGGCGGCCTGCCTCGTAAGTTTAACTCAGGTCAATATAGATGTTTTGTTACTTTATTATCAACGTAGTTCGGGAGCTCTGGTATGTCTGTCAAGCACGACGTCATGATAAGTTGTCGTGTATCTTGTTGTGATGAAAAGCGACTTTAAATAAGCATGACATTTTTGTAATATAGACGCAACTTTATTTTATTATATAGAATGAGTTGAAAATTGTATTTATATGATATTCGATAGAAGTAAAAGAATTGCATTATTTGACGTCCGTAAAAGATGAGCTTTCGGACTATCAATTTTCTTTTATACTTGCTAAATTTTTTTAATCGAATTTTTTTGTTACAGCTTGCGGAACACCTATGAAACCAATGCCACCAACAAAACTCGTCCAAGAACAGCTTCAGAATGCAGCGAAGGCGCAAGCCGCCACCACCGATGATGTTGACCCCACCCGGACCCCATCATCCTCATACTCAGCTCAGCATGCAAGAACTCCAAAAGAAACAACAGCAGCAGCAGCAACAAATGTCACTACACTCGCCACATCATCAGATGGCACCGTCGCCTCTTCGAAGTCTTCATCCTCACATTTCACCAAGCGTATACGAGATGGCCGCCCTTACGCAGGATCTCGACACACAGACAATCACAACAAAAATCAAGGAAGCGTTATTAGCTAACAACATCGGCCAAAAGATTTTTGGTGAAGCGGTTCTCGGTCTGTCGCAGGGCTCTGTCAGTGAGTTACTGAGCAAACCGAAACCGTGGCATATGCTCAGTATAAAAGGCCGAGAGCCTTTTATTAGGATGCAGCTTTGGCTATCAGATGCACACAATGTTGATCGATTGCAGGCGTTGAAGAATGAACGACGAGAGGCGAACAAGAGACGACGTAGCAGCGGTCCCGGTCACGATAACAGCTCTGATACTTCGAGCAACGACACAGCCGAATTCTATCACGCGGCATCACCTGGTCCGGGACCTACTACCGGGAAGAAGCAACGCGTTCTTTTCTCAGAAGAACAGAAAGAAGCCCTTAGACTCGCTTTCGCCTTGGATCCTTATCCCAATGTGGCTACCATCGAATTCCTCGCCGGTGAACTAGCCCTGTCGTCGAGAACGATAACAAATTGGTTTCACAATCATCGAATGAGACTGAAGCAACAAACACCGCACGGCCAACCGGAACCGCAGTCGCCGCGAGAACCTGGTCAACCGTTCGATCCTGTTCAATTCAGATTGCTGTTAAACCAAAGACTGCTGGAGATTCAAAAGGAGAGACTAGGCTTAGGAAATGTACCTTTACCTTACTCTCCGTATTTTAATCCCAATCTGGCGGCCCTAGTAGGTAATGCACTGAAAGAACAATGCTCTGGTCTGGACCTCTCGATGAATGCTCTAAAGAGAGAGCCCAATCAAGAATTCGAAGACGAAGATGTCGACGATGCGATGAGTAATCTAGGTAGCGAGGACTCGGAAGGTTCGGCCAGCAGTATAAAGAGAGAACCTACAGAAACACCGACGGCACCCACGACGGTCAGGTCCAATAGAAGAAAACCCGCGGCACCGCAATGGGTGAATCCGGAATGGCAAGAACCAACGAGAGCAGGTGACGAAGTTATCATTAATGGAGTTTGTGTGATGCAGACGGACGATTATGGAGTAAAAAGAGAAGCCGAGGAGACCATAAGAATTGAACCGACACCAGTGCAAGATCGATATGAAGAAGATGCTCAAAGCGATGTCTCTTCCGTATCTGGCAACAATGGAGCCGATCGGGATAGTCCGCTTCCCAGTCCAAAATCTGGTCAAAACAGTCCAGTGACGTCGCTCAGACCGCCGTCGGCGCAACAGATGCAACAGTCTACGGAGGAAAGTCCGAAGGACGTGGTGAAACACGAACCGGAGGAAACGTGGGATTACTAAGACAATTCGAGGCACAAAATTCCATGGGGATTATCCGCGAGCTCGGTGTTTCTTCTTCGGGCAAAGTCGAAACTCGAGCGGAGTGTCCGACGTATTTCCAAGGTCGTATTGTTGAAATATGCCAAAACGACGCTTTATAAGAAAAGACGTTCCGCGAGGGTTACCGGTCTAGTTAAGTTTTAAATGACAAAAAACCAGCTATAGGACTCGATCGTGCGAGTCCTGCCTACGACGAGGGCATTATCATAGTGAGGCGAACGCGAAGAATCTAAAAAGATGTCATCAGAGAGGAAAAAAGAAGATATCTTGGTCGATGGACGAGCGCCAGGAGAACAAAACGATCAAAACTGAACGGAGCTCAATCAAAAGGACTCACATTGTGACGTTTTCTATGCGGCAAGTGTTACGAAATTAGTGTCGGTGCGCGCGGGTCAACGGCGAGATCGTATCATTTAGAGGACTGTGAAGTACAACGGAGCCGGCTGTGGAAGGACGACGGGCTCTCGTTGCAATTCGCTCGAAATTCGAGAGAACCCCGGCCGCTTTCGCTTTCGGATGACACCCCTCCCATTGATGAATGATCGATGAGATATCATTCCAGAGGAGGGGAGACTAGGAGCGGACTAGATAATGCACGGAAAACGGAAGTGGTCCGGGTTCGCCACAGTGCAATCTCCCAATAACTAATTGTTAGATCGAATTATTATTAATTTTTAACGACAATTTCGCGCGACGGAACGGCCGATTAATAATTATTGCATAATTGTGATTCATGTTATTGTTTATACTCGCCTCCCTGTATCCTCCATAGCGATTAAGCTGTTAATGTTGTATACTTCTCTCTCTATCTCCAGTTACGTACCTTTTTATCTCTTTCGGTTAAGACTCGACGTTTCCCTTTTCCCTTTCTCTTTTCCTACTTCTTGCTTATCCATCTATTTATACAATTGCGAGAATGATCACTTAAGACCGTTACCAATGTTATTATTATCACTGCTATTATATATAATTACAAATTATTAATATTATTATTATATAATTATCATTATTAAATATTCTCAATTGTCAAGAGCACTGTCATCGATTACTATTTTTACGTTGATATGTTGAACGGCGTTGCAGAATGTAAAATACCAAAAAAGAAGTAAATTTATTCGTTCCACGAGATGATTATTTAAATTTCCTTTTTCTATTTGTTGGGAACTATTAGCTGCGCTAAAATTCTTGGTGATGAATAATAATTATAATTTTTAATGATTTTTAATGATTATTATTTAATATTCTTTTGATTATTATTGTATTATATTTATATTACTGTATTATTAGGCTTATGTTATCATTATTATTATTATTATTAATCTCATTATTATATCAGTAATCATTATTTTATTATTATTAGAATCATTGTCGTGACAACAATGTGGCTTGTAAAGCCAATGTGATAGAGCTTATATCGCGATGATACATAAAAAGAAAAGGCGTGCGAGCAAAAGACGAATAAGCACGCCGATTTCACTGAATGAAGCGAGAGATTGCGCGAATTCGTGCGATTTCTAGCATATGTAAATATCTGTACAAAGGAAAAGAATGGAAGAAACTTCGGAATACGAAACAAAGTACTACATACATATATAAACACATACACACACACACACACACACACACACACACACACACAAAACACGCACGTATATATACACATACGATCTTGTATATTTACTTACTTACCACACTTAACTATCTAATAGCGTACGAATATATCCACGCAGACTAACAGCGGTACACACTGAGCGACTGCACGCTGAATTTTCACTTGTCGCAGTCGGCATTGCACACCGTAAGAATGAAGTCGCGTAATCAGTGACGAACGATGAGGTAAGAGAAGAAAGAGCATTGAGCCATGTGTTTCAATGATCACTCGTTGCGATCCGTGAAAATGCAGCGTTCGGGCTATTATAAGCGGCGCAAAAGGAAAACACATAATTATGAGAATTTGCCGTAAATTAATCGATGCCTAGAGAGAAGGAAAAATGTGCAGAAGACACTTCGAGGCGATTCAGCGAGACATTAAGAGCGAAAGGACGAGCGAATGAGTAAACGTGTGCGTGCGTGATGAACTTCGTAAGAGAGAGAAAGAGAGAAAGAGAGACAGTCCTCGAATTATTACGAATCAAACTATAGTATTTACCAGAATAAATTTTAATCTTCAATTAAATTCTAGTCCGCAGTTAAAAATAAAAAAAAAAACGAAACAAACGTGAATGATATTGTATGAGGCAGAGATGCAAGAAATTCGTGCGAGACGATCGCTTTAGAAGGGCATTGCTAAACGAAAGACCAGTGATCGATTGATTCTGTTTTTTCTCCGTTCCCCAATCCTTGATTTTTTTTAAGTTTTTCATGAATCGTCACAACGGAAGTCGATCAGACCGGATTATCGAATGTACATATTGCTATACTCGTGTGATTACATCTCGTAACTTAATGACGCTGATTCCGCCTGCTAATGAGTGATCCTGAGTCTTACTAAAGCTATGTACCAAATTTATTACCAGCTGAAAATTTATAGTTTACGTCACGTACATTATAGATTTTCAGTACTGGCAGTCAATTTTAGAACACAGCTTAAGTAGCTAGACGATCGACGAGAATACAATGCATAGCGAAGACAAGATCACAATGAAAACATCTATATTTCGTTAATCGTCTATATCGAATAACACACATCGATTGAGTTACGATAGTAAAAGCTCCGGATGCGAACAGGTTACGATGAAGCAAGAAGGAAAAGAACAAACGTACGATCTCACATCTTCAGATACCAAACTAAATTATTTCGCTCGAGCATTAGTCTAATATTCATCTTTACGATTTGTCGATTTGGGTTAACTATATGACTGACGTGGCATCCGCCAAACGCGAATCCGTAGATAATCGTCGATTCTCACGATCGAGGTCGAATGAGCTCGTTTCTTAGAATTTATTACAGGTACAATAATAATGCGACTCGTGTTGATGAGACGATCGGATTTTAATCGCAATCGCGACCGAAGCGTCCGATAACTCGACGGATAGGCGCCTTACGATTTGTTATATGTATACATTTATGATTGTTTCCCTGTTCTTCGTTCGCAGCGGACAAGTGTAACGTATAGATCCTTTGTAGATACAGGATAGCCGGTAGATAGCCGATAGCTTTAATTATTTAAACAGTACAGCTTTTATGTCGAGAGCAAAAATCGACGACCGTCTATGGTATACGGCGGACATGTATTATAACGAATATACAAGTGCGTAATTGCGTGCGGATGCGTTAGCGTTATCGACAACGGCGGGAAGGAGGGAAATCATATCGTAAAACCTAATAATATTTTACAACAAAAGGTAATTGTAGATAGATATTCAAAAGCTGTTGAGGCCCCCAGGACGCGCGAGGGAAAGACGCGCGCGTGTATCGAAACGCACGTGCGCGGGCATACGATCAAAAAAAGAAGAACCACGAAGGACACTGTCATCCAGTAGTGAAAATAATGTATTAAAAAAACAAGAAGGTTTACCTAAAGTAATAGTCTATTGATTTGTATTTCATTTCGAACTGTATTATAGCTTTAAAGAGTATCCTGTACATTGCATAAACACACGAGCACTATTGTTTTAAATTGTACGTTTACGATTATTATACGAAGATAAAAAAGAAATAAATAAGGTATACAAAATATTGAAGATACATGAGAGATTTATTGACGATCTTAACTTTTAAGGAACTTTAATATCTCCCAGTATGGTTTTGCGAAAAATTGCGTCTCTTCCGTGAACATTTTAAAGTAAACTTAATTGTTAAATTAATAATAATAACAATATTATCGCCTTGGAGACATTGAGAGAATTTCCTTATTTGCTTTTTTCTAATTTTGAAACGCTTCTCTTTGAGCACTTCAAATTTTGGCTATTATCTTCTTAATTAATTTAATATGTGTATTTATAATCATCACTTTTATGGTAGATAAAATATTTTTTAGAGATCCTTTTAAAAAAAATAATATATTCCATAATACTTTATTTTTACATAGAAAATGTGGAGAAGCAACAAAAATAAGTTTATATCTTTTGTTTTAAATTATATATTTATTACATATCTATTACATATTTTTCTTTGTAATTAAATACTGGAAAAATATGTAACAAGTGTATAATTGTAAAAATATACATAATAACATGAAGAGATTCAATGTCTCGAACTGTCTTAGGTATCACTACGTTGATTATTCTTGTTATTCTCATTCGCTAAATGAAACTTATCATCTAAAATTCGTAGTAGTTCTCAAACATGCAATAATACAATTTAATCACGAAAAATGGAAGATTATCTTCATTGTATATATGCATAAAAATTATATTACTATTCATATCAATATCTCCCCTTTCAAGAATTTCTAAATTAAAAAGTCTGTATATTAAATATTATGCTGCTAATTATTATAATCACCCATCTTTTCCCTTTCATTCCGTATTAATCTTGTCTTTTAACATAGTTTTAATAAATTTTAGACTTTTGACATGGATAAAGTTGTTAAAATAACTAAAAAATTTTTCGACTAATTAAACTTTTTTAATGATTCTCGCATACCATACACACATTAAAAAATAAGTATCGAAAAATTAGTTTAGTTTGTTATTAATTTTTATTAATTTTTTTATTAGTTTAATCTAATTTATTATACATCGTTATCAAACAAATTAAAAAAATAATTAAATACGATGTTACATTTTATAGCAGAACTGTAGAGAAACAACAAAAATGAACCTCAAAATGTATTAGCATATTATTTCGAAATTGTTTTGAAATGTTAAACAATCTTTTAATTTTTTTATTGTATGATGTTGCAGCGACATCTTGCAGATGAAGAACGAAACATATGATATTGCAACACAGACCTTCAATTGCAAATATAAATTTTATTTATATCTACGATAAAAGTATTTTATGAGTTTTTTATTCCACATTTAATATATAAATATGTACTATATATATATATATATATATATACATGAAAAAAAGAGAAAATGTAAAAAAATTATTTTATTTAATGCAATTCATTTTAATCTTTTGTTAAAAGCAATCGATGCACGCTTAAGATTTCGGTATTATAGAGACCCCTAATATAAAATTTTAATTAATTTTATTGTCAAACTAAAAAGAAAATTCTTAATTTTATTATTTATTATCTTTTTGCAAAAACGTAAACCGTAGACTAGAATACGATCAAAGAGCAATCTTTAATAATTATGTAATAAATAGCAGCATATAAAAAAGGCGGATAATATTGTTATTGTTATTGATTAATATATACAAATGTAATAAATGAGTTCACTCACCAGTCGTTGTGCTCTCACTAAGTACGCTGTACCTGCAAAAATTAATATGTTGTAATTAATATAAATTTTATTATATTTTTTGTATACATATATTTATTTATTCTCACATATCATTTTATTATTTTAATTTTGTGCGCTATACGCAATAAATCTGTAAATAATTATGTAAATACTTTATCATTTTTGGAATTGATGGAATTGTATTTTAATTATTTATGCATTTCTCTGTTCTCAGTTATTCACGTTTACTAGTTAGTAAATAATCGCAATTATGTATACATGTCTTTATTACGATAGCATATATATTATATACATATACTTAAATAACGAATAGATAATTTTACTCACCAGTTAGGGCATTGCTGTTTACATCCATCGTGAAGTTCCAGAATATCCTACGCCAAGTCTGTCTAGAAACGATGAATTCCAGAAACGGAGCACTTAATTACGCACATCGAACGGACGCCGCAAATTAACGCATTTCGTATTTTATTTTCGAAAAAGCAAGACAATCACGAATTCACCATGTTGTGACACGCAAACTGCAATGATAGAATGCACTTTGCTTCGCGACGCGCACATAATGCAATCAATCATTATTAATTACGTCTGATAGCAGATTTTTCATTGGACGTAGCAAGTACACACTTCTTTCGATATATTCTATTTCCAAATTAAAATATCAAAATCCGATACTGATTGTATGTATTATACTTATTTATACATATATTTTTGCCTTAAATTAATACTATCAATATTATATTCACGCTCTTGTGAGTTATTTATCCTCAATTTAAAATTACCATATGAATACAATTCATAAAAAAAAGATACGTTAATTATAACCGTAGTGACCACAGCATTAATTATAATTTAAATATTACTAATTACTACAGCATATTTAATTATTTCGTGTATATTATTTTATAAACTTAGCAATCACAACATTACTACAGCGATTTTAGTTTGCAGAACAATCATAAGCCAGATGAAGTAAATTGCAGATGAAGTAAAAAAATGACACTAAAAAATTACAAATACTACTAATTACTGCATATGTAAATACTGCCAATTACTGTGCAAGTACTATATATTTTAATTAACTTGTGCATATATAGTATAATCAATTTGTAAAAGATTTATAGTTATGCTAAAAATGATGGTAAATTTATCTTATGGAATTATATTTGTTGGCATACTACATTATCAACGCGAGATATGTATCTACTATTGCTACAGTCGCATTTATGTTCTCAGTATCGATGCAACATAAAATATTTCATATTATCTTGTGAGTCGTTGGAGTCTCTGGCGAAAATAAAAATTGAAGCGTAAATCAATGTAAGGAAAGAGCAACGGAGGCGAAGACGAAGCTTCCAGGAAGCGAAAATCGAGGCGACGAAACGTAAAAGAGGCGTTTATGCTTTTACGTTTTATTATCACAATTTTCGCCTTCTAGAAGCTTCGTTTACTATACGTTTCTATCACTGATTTCCCTTATAATCGACTTACGCGATCCAATCTTTATTTTTGCCAGAAGTTTACTTGACGGAATTATCGTTCACATTACTATAGCCACACAATTATTATAGTAAATCAAAATGCTATGATCGTGTGATAGACTTCATCTAAAACGGATCTATGGCACATTCGTCGTTTTTTATCATTCATTGCGATGCGAAATATATATTGTACTTAGCAGTAAATTTTCGGTTAAACGCGACGTAGTAGGTATACATGCATGACATAATTATAAGCCTGGACATGCTACGTCTAATGAAAGATACATTAAATGCGTACTTTACCTCGAGAAAACCTAAGGATCACTTACGCGTGACTACGCATCGGAATTTGTACTCACTAGAATTTGTACTACAACGGTTTCAAACTTTGACGTAGCTCCGACCGCGATTGACGAAATGGCGACGATAACAAAGATCTGCGAAAACCGACATGTCTCGACGATCACTCGTCACTTTTATCGACACTTCCAACAAAAAGAGGCACTACTCAGGCATATTTAACGGGTAAAATTCACGAATAATTGCGGAACGATCGCGATCAACACTCCGCGTCAACGAATCGAATACGCGGTAATACGCCGCCAAAACTGTCATGGCGGCCGTCAAGCGCGCGATAACGCTTCGGCGCGCAACCTCGAATATTTGAATTTGCGTAACTGTGAATTTGCGTAACTTGAAATTCAAACGATTAGGGAGAATACGATATTTCTACATGCTTTTCAGCGCACTATGATTATTAATAATAATTTTTCATTCAATTTAGTAAAAAATTCATTAAGATCTAGTAAATGTAAATAATAAATAAAATATTATTACTCATATCACGTATAAATATATATTATACTTATTGTAATTTAAAAACTGCAGTTATTTATTTTGTAAAAATGTTTGTCTATGTAATGAGAGTTGTTTTAAATAAATATAAATAAGAATGAGATGGAAATAAAAATGTAATGCTATAAAAATTGAGATATTTTGCTTGTGTTAGTGGACGTGTTCAAGTTGACAAAACAACTAGCTTGCTCGTTAAGCAACTAAACATGATTGGATTCTTACTTATAGATTCAATCAATCATATTCAGTAGCTCGGCGAACAAAGTAGCAGCTTGAACACAACCATTATGTTCTGATAAGAAAATATGTGATAAATAATTAATGAAATGGATGAGAAAAGAGCAGGTGTAATGTAACATAGACGTTGTTTCAATGTCTGAAGATTTAATTGACAATATAAAATAATGTATAACCAGATCAAAGAATTATACGAATTTCAACTAAGTTGAACGAATTCCCTAAGAGGAAAGAATTATTTTAATTTCATTGTAATGATGATAAAGAACCGCAAGTTTACTTCGTAAGGAAAGCGCCGTTACTCTGCACACGAGTTTAAGAGTGAATACCATATCATATACATATATGTTACGTTACGAGCACTAACTGTAATTATTGATAGATTAACAATAATATTATCATTATTATCACTTGAATTAGAATTAATTATTTTGGCAACTTACGGTTCGATGAAAATTTAATATATATTTTACATTTACCGCGTGTACGCACGGCTTTAATTATTCTCACCGCAATGTCATACCATGTCGTATGTAGTCCATTCTCGATAAACATTTTACAAGATTGTTACATGTGTCCCGTCTTCGATTTTATAAAAAAATTTATTTATACATATATATATTTATGAAAGTAAGAAAATACGAAACGACACACTAAGGAATTATTATTGAGAGATAAACGTAAACATATTTTAAATTACAAGGTTCCGTCCAAAGGGGCTCAGGATCATTCTTGAGCATAGGAAGGGCAGGGGAGAGTTAAGTTTTTATAAGAACTATTAATATTAAGGTAATAATCATACAGAGATGATATTTTTATGTATACGTGTAAATTAATTTTTTTTAGCTGTTTATTATGTAAAAGGTGAATTGCGTGTGTATCTCTTTTCTCCGTCTCGATGGATTCGGATCGTACGTTGGTGGCGGCGATTTAATAAACATGATAGAGCGGCGTGAGTTTTTCTCTCGTACACACGCTCTGTCTTGCTCTCTCTCTTTCTCTCTCTGCATAAGGATAGGTCAGGCTTTTTCCGTTTTTAGTGGCACTGTTATCCGTTAGCTTTATGCTGAGCGTCGGTATCTTTCTTACAGTGCTTACGGCTTCCCTACGTTAATACATTACAAGCATATATTATATATATATATATATATATTATCCAAACAACATTGCTAATAGGAAATAGAAAATAAAAGCTCGTAACGGTCGAAGATGGATCTTTAATGCTTAAATAATTCGATTTGAATTTGTGTACTATATATGTACATACATATACACATATATATATTTGTAGTCCTATTTCCTATTTCCTATTGATTGTGTTTTTACATGTACGATCTAATAAGATTCTTATTACTTAACATTGCCAATATTATTACCCTCGTCGTAAATAATAGATATAAAATAATTTATTCAATAATTTATTTATTCAATAATTACTTATTATTTTATTCAATAATTATTCGATAATTATTTCGGCAAAACTTACCAGAATTAAATAAGTCTTTCCATTTGAATATTTGTTCATCCCCTACAAACACTCCTCTTGGCTCTTTCTCACGCACCTCGCCACCTTTCGCTTAAATTCCGTGTAACTTTCTCTCCACTCTTTCTACAGTAAGAGAAAGAGAATAAATGAAGTAAATTATTTTATTACAAGAAAAAATACATATATTTTTTAATATATATACAGATACTTACGGCGGCATCCACATTAGCAGGGCTTTCATCATTAGGGTCTGCGAGCATGCTAATAACACTTATCAGAATAGTTTCGACTGTGTGAACTGGTAACCACCGCTCGGAAGCTTTCTCATATCCCCATTTGTCATCACCGGGTTCATGTAATATAGATATACACACGTCTCCATTTTTGTCGATATTTGGATGCCATATTTCGGTTATAAATTTCATTCTTGGTGGCCTAAGTGGGTATTCTTTTGGAAACTGTAAATGTGCTTTGAAGAAACCACCTTCGTATAATGTATCCGGAGGTCCAATAATGAGTACTTCCCACCGATATATGTCATTGTCGTCTATGAGGCCTGCAGAAAACCCTTCTACTGGGTTTTTATTTAATTCTGTAAGGGAGAAAGAAAAATATTACTAGAAATCATTTCAAGCGTCTTATGATTATTCAAATTATACCTAAAATATCTAAGACTAAAAGATGTATCTGAAAATATTAAACAATTTTTATTATCATAAGTATAGAATATATTCATATGAGGTAAGTGAATATAATATTAACGAGTACCAATTGTAAATTGTACTTCATAATAATCAAAGATATTTTATGTTCTAGAAAAATCAAAAAAACTAAGTGTTTAAATATATAAAGAAACTTTTAAATTCTAACAAAGAATTTAACAAATGATATAATAATTAAGAGAAAAAATAACTAAGCAAATACCTGATCAAAAATCAACATATACCTTAAAGATTATAAATCAAATAAAACATAAAAAAAATTACAATTTGCTCCAAAGATGATCTACAAAATTATCTTCTAAAATACATTTCACATTGTGTCTGTATGTGTGTGTATTTGGAGGAATAATATATTCAGTTTGAGTGTCGTAGGTCGATCTTGCTTGAGAGGATCATTCTCTAAACTTATCATTACTTAACATCTATTCGAGAGCGAGAAAAGAATGCAAAAAACAATATTTTTAGGTCTCGAGAGGAACATAAATAATCAAGATGTTGATAAAACTTCCAGATAAATATAATGCAGCGACAGATTACAGAAGAGAACATTAAAGTGTCTAGGTTATGTTCCCCAATAGGTACTGTAAAGCATAAAAAAAGGGAAAAAGCAGCGTCTCCGAGCGTGTGATGACAATCACGCGTGCACGTGCATGCGGATGTTTGCGCTGCCGCGAATCTCGCCAGCATGGGACACGTCGAGCAGCCAGTCCAGCGTGTCCCCAGGACGGGACGCGCGGCGTATAGGTTAAGTTCGCTCGTGCGAGATTCGCCGCCACACGGAAACCGTGCGGTGAGTCAGCGCGACGTGCTCCGCGCGAAGGAGGCGAAGCACGAGGTTACTGACGCGACGGTGTTCTCTCTCTCTCTCTTTCTTTTTCTCTCTCTTTCTCTTTCTCTGTCTCTCATTCTCTCTCTCTCTCTCTCTCTCTTTCTCTCGCGCGCGCACGCAGTGCGACTCCGTCCTACGTCGCACAAAGAGAGGCGAAACTCTGAGAAGCATTTTTCGTGGCGTCGATCTCGTCTGGAACAGGGGATCATGGCCCGAAGGCGGCTGACCTTCGATGGTCGTTGCACGGCGCGCTTTTGCTTACTCTTTCTTTCCCTCCTTCTTTCTCTTTCTTTCTCTCGCACTCTCTCCGGCTTTCTCGCTCGCTCGCTCACTCGCTCTCGTGTGCTCGTCCCTATCTCTGTACTGTCTCCCACTTTTTTTTGTATTTTTATTTTTATTTTATTCTCTCTCGTTCTCGCTACTCCGCTCGATGTTTTTTTCCGTCGCTTACGAGGAGAAATGTGCGCGACGGCAGTGACGCGCATACGCTATAAATAACGAGGCTTGCAATTATTTTCGGGCATGAGAGACGAGAGCGGCCTTCGCTCTCGACATCGACATCGACATCGACATCGTCGTCCATGTCCTCATCATCCTCGTCGTGGCCGCGCAAGGAACATCGCACGCGACGAACCGGCTCGTCGTCGAAACGGTGGAAACGGGGCGGAGGGGAAGGGAACAGGGAGGGACAAGTCGAACTTGAAAGATCGCGGCGTGCCGTGGACGACGAGGGCGACGTTATGCCGCCGCTTAGGTTAACGTTATTCACGGCGCAGCATACACAGACTCTCCGCGGGTGAGCGTATTGATTTTCACGCCCCGTGCGCGCGGTCGTAGCGAGCCGGCGAGGACGACGTGCCGAGCGGCGAATGTGACCGTGGATTCACAGCACGACGGTTTCCGGCGAGGACGAGCACGAGGCCGTCGGAGGAGCAACGTCGGGCCTGCGAGACACAACGGCAGCGAGTCCTTTGGAAAGCGCGGAGTCACACGACTACGATTCCTCGTTCGATCGCGCTTCACGCTTCCGTCAAACACACTTAACACTCGCACCGCGCTCACATTGTACCTGCTAATTGTTTCCGTAATAACAGCGCGGACTGTGGCTCTGACATTAATAAAAGTTCAGTTAAATAAGACTAAGACTGAAAACAATCACTTTTGCTTGACTGAAAAGATGGCTAGGTACGTCGCGGAAGCGGTGACCACGCATGCGCCACTGGCTAAACATATGTTCTTCCGTCCTGAGCTCTGCGCCGGCCTGTGCACCGCGTTGGCGGTGCTGCACCGCGCGATAATCGGCCGAAGCTTCGAATAAAACGGAGCACTCGTGCAGTCTGTGAATAAAACAGATCGACGTTAGTAAAAAATTATCAGAAAGCGATTTATGAAATTCCAACTGTATCGACGAAAGATAAAAGTATTCAAAATGATAATCGATATAACGAGTACTTGCAAAATATGATTCGGCTAGCACTGTAGAGTGCAGGTTTCGAGGCGTATAAAACAATGCAAATATATATACATTATGATAATTAGAATAATGAATTTTGTTAATAAAATATGAGAACTGAATAATAAATTATGTCTCCGATTTATAGATTTTTTTTATTAAAATAAAATTGTAGTTGTAAATTATTTTACTTAAATAAAACTTGCAACGAATGGAAATTTAAATTGTTTTATTTAATTACAAAATATAATTTTATGAAAACGTGTAATACGATATATATTATAATGAATATATTAATTATTCCCTATATTTTTTAATTAATTATTATAGATATAATTAAAATTATAAATGTCTATTTTATTTAAATAAAAGGATCTACAAAACAGAATATTAATATTTATATTGCTTAAAAAACAATAACGCGAAACATTATTTTAATAGAAGAAATATGAAAAAAATTGATAATGAAAAATTATACGTTATTATGATTTTTAATTACAATTAATTATACTAATTTAATTGGAAACTAATTGAAATAAGTATTTTTTTGAAATCTTCTTGTATTGTAGTATAACACAATTGCAGTAATCTTATGGAAAATAAGTATTATTAAAAAATAAGATTCATGTAGTAGTAATGTAAAAAAAAATGTTTTCTCGGAAATTATTATGACGAGTGATAAGAATAGGTATTTATGCACTTTAATTTCTAAAAGAAAGAAAGAAAAGAAACTCATACTGCTCATCACCACTGTGCAAAAGAATTATCTACCCGAAATGAGAGAAAAGGAATAACAAATAATAGAAATGAAAAGAGGATCGACATCGGTTATGTATCTTTGCTTTCTCGGCAATTTCGCATGGTTACATTCGAGATTTATGGCCCGATTTCGATTCCATTTCGCGCCGCGGTTTGTTTACTTATTGGCATCCAGAATATGTGCACGGACTGATGTTACATCCAGGTTTGTATCGCTTCGATACTATCATCCCAGATTTATCTATTGTAGCTATTGAGACGAGACGGTGGAATGGAGATGATCGTGCGATGCGAAATTCAGATGGTTCCTCATAAATTAAGATTCAAATATTCATGAATATTAACAAATGTTGTAATAGATTTGAAAAAATATTCCAAATATATAAACAAGCTTTATATATTAATAAATCCTTTAATGCATATTCCTTCATACTTAATTTATTATTAATAATAAAATTAATTAATTTTTAAACGAATTCGCTGGCATTTTGAATCATTAAAATTAAGCAAAATTATTATCTCTTTTTGTTACTCTTTCTATTGTTACTTAATCAAATAAAATTTTTGATACTTATTATATTTAAAAAACGCAATAACTTATATATTTCTTTGTTATTTCTTTTGATAGAACACGAATTGACAGAGTTTGATGGTTTAAATTGAAAGCATTCTACTGCATTAATTACGAAGTCGCTTTCTCTTCTTGTTCTTGAATTGTAAATTGTAATTTAATTTACCGTGTCATATCAATCACGATATATGCATTATTGTCATATATCTTTCACTGACGAGAATATTTCTATTACTATTATCGTTGCTTCTTAATTACTCCGAGCGGCATTAGTATTCATCGCGTGATTAGGCCTCATATCGAATTATATAGCGTTACAGCGATAAAAGATGGAAATCATTTTCAATCCCGTTGTATCACTAGATCAATAGGTCTGAAGCATATTGGCTTTATAAATTCAGTACCGCCTGCACTACAAATTGTATTCGCGAGCGAGATGTATTGCTCGCAGAAATCACCTCTGTGTCAAGATGAATAACTTTTTCGTATATCTTAACAAAAGTAACACATATGTGAATATAAAATAAAATTCACAATTTTTATGTTTAAAATGTTCGATGATCAAGTCTATACCTCCAAATTCTTTATTCTTACACTTCCATTTTTTTAAATCTCGAAGAAGGGTTAAAATTTTTCACTTCTTCTTGACAGTATATTTGAGACAAGAGTTAATAATATTGTATTGGTGGTATAAATTACGTGCGAGTGAAACGAGTGAAACGAATGAAACGAATAAAGATTAACGATTAGACACAGATCGTTACACCGACGTATAATATTACCAAAGATGAAAAGGTTGATTAGTTTATTGTTATATATCAACATAAAAATTAATAAGACAAATTTTTCTCAGGGTCAATATATATATACATATACACATAAAAAAATAAATATATATATATTATATATATAATATATTTGATTTAATTTAATTTAATTTAATATTTAGTTTATTGCAAAGCTTTATATAAAAGAACATGCTGACAGAATAATAGATATAAAATATATATGTATGTGTGTGTATGTATATATGTATGTATACGTATAAGAGAATCAACAATTAAGATAAGAGCTATATTAAACATCAGCGTTCTTAAAGAAAGTTTATATATGACTGCACACATTGCGTATATAAGAAAACATTAAAATACGGTAATATATTTATACACGATAAAGACTCACTGAAATTTTTGATAAGTCTTCTTTATTATCTCCTATCGTAGGATACATTGCTTGACAAATGATTATACAGACGTACAATACCCAGCAAATCGTTCGCTTTGTATTTTACAATTTCGTCGGCCAATACTCCGCACCTTGCTCGCCCTCACAATTATTTACAGAATATAAATTTAGTTTCAGTATACAATGTGAAATCTGAGAGACGATAGTATGTCCGCCGTGTGTACGCCTATATGTGCCTTTCTGACCATTTTGGTTCCTTATATCTCGGGTATTTATTAAATAACCCATTAAAAAAATTTTTAACATGGTAAAAATTGTGCGTTATTCCTGGCATCGTCAGACCTTATCAAGATGGAGATATTAAACTTCGTTCCAGATGCTTGTGTATCTTTCAGGAATGCATGATCGTCGGAAAAAATGAGTTTATAAGCGAACCTCGGAAAACTTTAACTATGATTAATTCGCAGACACAGCAGGTCGCTATAAGCGTATAGAAAACTTTGTTTTGATCGACGACGCGCGCGAAGTTTACGGAATCAGACATTTATTAAGATTTCCTCTGCTCGCGTATAAAGAATTATTGAGATGATTTATGAGCGAAGCACGGAAAGGATTAGACTGTCGCATTGTATGTTACTTAGCAAACATCTTATATTTCTCTCTTCCAGAATCTAATACAATAGTTTAGAAATTTTGAAACTATTTATTCACTTAAACTTTTTGTAAATCAGAGATAGTGCCGTTAATTTTTCAAGAAAACAATTATTTATTGCAATATCTTTAGACGAACTCGACTTTACTTTCTGATGTTATATGTACGCTCTATGCGGAAATGAAAACGAAAATGTATCTTACACAAAGTCTTCGTACATCCTTAACATAAAGCAAGAATGAATATTCCTTAAGTCCTATTAACATTATAATCTCAATTACATAAATAAAATGAATCCAAATCCAGCATGGACATTTCTTGCATATTTGCAACATTTTAATTTTCTCTTTCACGTTAACAAAATTAATAAATCGGTATTACAATAATGGAAAATTTTCCAAGTTATTTTTGTTGCTCAATAACAAGATCTATAATAACAAGAGTTTCCCACATTCACGTCTATTACATTCTAGGACAATATCATATTTACAATCGTGAGCTTCAGTGAAAGCGATCGACAAGCGAGTCATGACGAATACGACTCGAAATAACTGGATTTGACGCGTTCTAACGATAAATTCTAATATAATGTTATCGTACAGTGACATATTAATACTATATACATATAAGTAATATTTCATTAACGTCATCAGTATATATCGATATACTCGGTTTATGAACAAAGGCTTGAAGATTCGATTAAAGTTATGCGTTATTTCATTAAAAAATAGCATAATTAAAGGCGTAAATAAAAATATTCACTTTAATATTTACTTTAAATATTCACTACATTGGCATAACAGTAACGTAATAAGCAATTATAAGTTTGTTGTAATAAGATGGGACAAAAATATGAATCAGAGATACACTTGATTGGATTTAATATCAATTTGTGCTAAAATATTACATTACTGAGACACGGCACACTTTTGTATAAGACTATAGAAGGACGGCAGAAGCAAATCTCGTTACTTCATTAATTATAGAAGTTGAATTGTCGTCAGAATATTGTTGCAACTTAGATATTTATAAATGAGATTTCACTTCTGGGATATCTCTTCGAGATTTCCTCTCTTACATTTCTCTTCCGACGTTTCGTTTCAGCAGTAACGCTAATGATTTCTTCAGATAACAAATACTTATTAATTTAATGTTTGCCTTAAATCGAAATATATAAATAATTATTTTATTCTAATGAAGAAATAGCATTAAATAATTTGCCACTTGAAAGATATCCGAACTATGGAGAGAAGATGAGAATAAAAAAAAACAAGATAAAAATGAATAAATTACAAATAAACACATTGATCAAATATTACTAACTTTGTGCGAAGTGAGTTTGCTGTAATTTAGTAGCACTTTACTCAGATCCTTTGAAATGACAGTAGCCAGAAGTAGCAAGAACACTAATTGCCCTCGGTAGAAGCGCAACTGAGTATCAAGAGACATAGATTCGACTTTCCGAAGTTTTTGAAAACTCGACGGGCTCACAGGCTGATTCGCGCACAGAATGAATATGTAAGGCGACAGCAGAAAACCATTAATTCCATTAAGTCGGTTGTTGGAAGGTCGGGCTGGCTTTGCTTTCCTTCGCTCTTTTTTTTCTCAAGGTTGAAACGCACCAATGAGGCTGAATCCCGTAGAGTTTGACTTTCATTGGATATTTCTCGTGCAAAATTGTCGCGCTAAAGTTTCGTGTCGACCATCGAGAGCTTTGAACTCGGTTATATTTCCCTGGAGTACGACAGAGGAAACCGGAACGTAAGGGCGAAAGATGAGGAGCTACATAGGAAAGAAAATCCTGTGAAAGGAGAGAAGCCTGGACTTTTGCCGCGCTGGGACTTCGTTCCAGACTCATAGACAGCGTTATATATGGACGTAAAAAATTACTAGCCACAATCTGCTATATATTTTCTAATGAGGTAATTATGCTAATCAAGGAAAATAAAGATGCTTTCTTCCCCTCAATGCTCGTGAAATAATGCATTCTCATTTCACAATCTGTTAGAAAACTATAAATAAAAAAGAAATAATAATGGGAAAATAAAAGAATAGAAATGAAAGAGTCGTACTTCCATTCTTATTCTTATTGAAAATAATACAATAATTCTATGAAATAGTATAGAATATTATGTATTATCAAGATCGTACTGAGAACTAGATAATTAGTTAATATCGTTAATATCAATTAAAATATTTTAAAAGATGCAAGATTGCACATATTTATTCTTTATTTTTTAAATTTTCTTCATTTTGAGTAGCAAAATGTTGGTACAATACGATATATATGTTTCCTTGATGTAGCCAAATTGACTTACATTTAACGAATTCAATATCCGCAGTGAAGTTACGTCAAACTTTAATTCGCTTCACAAGTTCACCTCGTAAATGAGTCTATTATCCCGAGAGGAAACTTCGAAAGAATTAAAAGTAATCTAAAATAGCACGACTAAAAGAAAACTGTAAGTCCTAAGTACCATACAAGAATATCGATTAATGCAACTTTAATCAGAGCGTTATGTAAAATATCAATCGCGCGATATCATTCTCTTTTTTTCTCTTTTTTTCGAAGTACCCTATCTTTAACCAAGAAATACGGCGGTCAACTTTGAAGCATTTCTTTCAGCATTCGCAATCGTGACACGCCGACGGTTATTGCACGATTCCTCGCGTACACGGGGACGTATATGGAAAGTTGTAAATAGATTCTCGCAACAAATCGCCGTAGCGCCAGCTTGGAGCAAGCGCCCGACTCGAACTCGAGTGTGAGGAAGTTTGTACGGGAGGGTTGGATCGATGGCTGGATGGCCTGGTACGAGCACCAAAGTAAAGTTTGTCTTGGCTGCCGGCCACGACCCTCCATCGAATCACCGACGGAGTGATAACGATAACTCTAGCAACTGCTCAAGCCAGTATCGATTGTCATTAGACACCGTACGAAATTCTCTCGCCTGCACGGCGGCGGGGCCCTACAGCCTTCTCAGCGATTCACTCGGCGCTTTTAATATCGAGCTATTACGATCGCTCGTAAGTGAAGAGACGGCCGACAAAATCCCTTATACTGTATGATATGTTACAGGAAACAGAAGAAGGGACACTTTTTAAATCGCTCCGGAACCATTTCATTCCTCTGCGTCGTGCGTGACAAGGTTTCGCGTCAGTTCGGCGCAGTTTTCACATCATACTCGCAAAGAAAATTTATCTAGTATAAAAAAATACAAATTAAATTTAACATATATTTTATTCTATCTTTATATTAGATTTTAAATTATATAATCTATATCCGCGTAAGGATATGTAAAGAATATTTATAATGTAGCAACATAGGTGTGACATGCTCATAATATTAATCACCACGCACACAGGTCGCCCAATACGCAGCGAAAATAATCATTTACAGCTAATTCACAGTTATGCTTTGTTTACGCATTTTTCTCGTAGACTATTCGAGTATCAATATGAAAGAACAAGGATAGTCGTTCTAAATGCAATATCCTTAGGGATTAATGCCTATCCGTAAGTACCTTAGTTATTGTTCTTGAGCACAGAATTTGATTTCATTCATTCATTAGATTCTAGCGTCCAGCCAGATGGCAGTATAACAAATAACACATTGCTAATTATTATTACAATATTACAAGATTCGTTACAATTATCGCTGAACAAATGATCATTTCTTACAATTAAAATATTCCGTAGATTCTTTTTGCGTATTTGAATGGTCAATATCTTTAAATAATTCTTTCATTCCATTGAATGCGACATTCCTTTAATTGCTCATACCATTCTCCGGAAATGTAATCTTTGTTCAACGACAATCGGGTTGTTATCTTCGCAGCTTTCCACGTACGGCAGTGTGATTGAAATTACAGTTCGGTAGAATTGCGAGGACATAGGAAAAGTGACAGATCGATCGATAAACTGGTACGCGCGCAAGTAACCGCGTACGTGTGTACTTTCAATCTGTCTGAGCTAGACGCAAGGATCGATAGCTTAGTTATATTACAGACAAGAACGCGTTTACTTTGTGAACGCTTAAATACGGAAATATAAAAAATTCTTACATGTTCCTATCTAAGTAGGCGTGTAGAAACATTAAATCGATCCCCGTTCGCAAGCCAGGACGTCCTCGAAATCTCATTGAATATTAAACGAGTGAGCTACGCTCACTCAAATCCGTGGGAACATCTAGATTGATTTCGCTCACAATCAAACGATTTCACTCCGTGTTCGCTAAAAAATCAATATCAAAAATGAATTCAATCATTATTGGAAATTAATTTAATGAAAAAAATCATAAAATTAATTTCGTAAAAAAAACTTTTCATTGTTTACTTTAAAAGTTTTCACATGAATTACGATGTTATTATTTGAAAAATATGTTAATTTATTAAAGGTTATTTCCGGATCTCTGTTGTTTTATTATGAGTCAGACTTTCGCAAAAGTGGATCATAAAACGAAATGATAAAAGTACTTCCGTTACACACTACAACTGTATATCGAATCTCGAGGGAAAATCTAATCTGAAATGTTGAAAATTTACGTTTAGAGATGCATATTTGATGTGTTCATTTTCTTTATTTATATTTATGTTGAAATATTTTTAGAATTTTATTTTAGTATTTCGTTTTTTGAAATACCTAAAGCATTCTTTAAGACACTGTGTTTTTTTTAAGATGTTATTTATATTGAAGAAATATCAATTTTTCAGACGATTCCACGGCTTTCTTAGGAAACAGCAACGGTATACGTGACGCGAATAAAGAAGATAGGGAAATAAAAGAGGAGTTTCAACATTCCCGCGCACGAACAGCATACCAGTCGTGAATGAAATGCACCATTGCCCCTTGGGAAATTATTTTATGCTGGTCATTTGCTCTATTCATTTTATCGACGACGTAAACGTAATTTCCTATCGTTAATGTCGGTACGCAAATGTCTGAGTCGTAATGGATAATTACTCATAGCTTCAGTTCCTGGAATTTTATACTCTTCGTGATTTTTTCAATTAATTCGTATTACTTTAAGCAACACGACGCAAAGTGACTGCACTTACGAGCAGCAATTTTAAATAGCACGTCTGTATCTTGGAACGCTACGTATCTTTAATTTGTGTCCTTAACATAAAATCAGCATAAAGTAAACTTTGCAACACCATTTGCATTTTATCTTTTTCGTACATCCTTTTGTGAAAGTGGTAAACTTCATATTCTAGGAATATTCAGCAAACATTTATTAAAGACATTTATTAAAGACACTTCAAAATTAACATAGCAATGTCTAATGAAAGTTCAAGAAATTTCTACAACATTTGAGAAACTTTGCTTATCTTGGTTGTCTGTTACTTATTGTTAGAACTCATGTAAGGTACTGTAACAAAAACATGACATATAATTATAAAGATATTACTTTAAAAATTATAAAATCACTTATATAAAAGTAGAAAATTTCAATATTAAATCACGCTATCACAATTTTGTTTCAATTATGATCGCGATATAAGTTTCGAGATGAAGGAAATAATAATAATAAAATAATTGGATAAAAAAGATATTAAATTATTAAATTTCTATTTTTATATCAATTTATTATTCTTATTATATGTGAGCGAAAATGAGATCTATTTTACATCGATTTCAAGGAGGATGTCCTACTTGCATCAACGGTTTAAGCACTTATCATTTTTGAATTTTTCGAATGTATTCCAGATAACGCTCTGTATACGATCATTAGTATTATCACTAATGGAAACGTATTAATGATTCTATCATTAATCGTTGAATTTAGACATGCAAAATAGTACAATATATTAAGATAGTGTAAAAACATTATATACAATTGTTTATCATATCATGAAAGAAATGATATTAGTAGACAACTTCAGTAATAAAAGTATATAATAATCAAATTTAAAAAATTCATATGTCTGAAAAATGTTCTAACACTATATCTATACTTCTAATTTAAAAAAACAAAAATATAAATTTTGAGCATCATTACTTTCGTGATTTTATTAAAGTTATTAGTGTGTCTTAACTGTGAATTCAACGTTAATAATAGATTCAACAAAAACGCTTTTTCGTCGCGATCTGACAACACGATTTTAGCATATATAACATGTTATATATACCTATCCATCTGGATTACGAGCCATAAAAACGCTGCTAGGTAATCTCCAATTGATTGAACCTGGCCGCCAGACTGTCATTCTCCGGAAATTCGCGTCTAAGTTTCACATTTCCGTATTTTCCTCGGCCTCTTCGTCGACCTTGGGTAACATATAGACAGCAGAAATCGGTGGGACATGATCCTCAAGCTTCAGGATCGGTTTGCAATCTCTGGTAACGTCTACCTGATTGAAGGTGTCTTTTAGGATGTTGATCTCATTCTCGTGCGCGAATATATTGGTGGGTGGTTCCGTGCCACATATATTGTTCTCGTCGGTGCCGTTCCTGTGGCACAGATTGCCCGACGGAAATTGTCACGAGGTCAGAGCAAACGGATCCGTCGACAGCTCGTCTACGGACGAGCTCGGCTTCACCGGTTCCGACTTGTCTGTTTGGTGACTCAGCCGATGGACAATCTCGTCGTGGAGGATGTTGAAGCACATCGCCGTCAGGGCCATTCCTGACATTATATAGCAGGAGCAAAACCAGACTGTCACGTTTCTCGAGTTGGCGAGGGTGTGGCGAGGATAAGAACCGGGCACCATGTCGACTACATATATCATGCTTACATATACTGCACTGTATATGTTACGTCGCAGAATTTATGCCAATCTGATACGGGTACAGAAAAACGATCATGTTAATTTTTTTGAAACGCTTTGAGGCTCATCAAATATACGTTTATATTGAAAACTACTGGAATTCACGTTGAAATGTAACGCAACAGTGAACACAATTTATGAAGTTTTTTTCGATAAGTTTTTTTGAACGGAACTTACCTATGAATGACCAACCATCCAATTTATGCAGAGTGAATGCTCCAGCAATGATGTAGCACAGCATCGCGCCAAGGCAGATACTGATTGGTGCGAGTATGGTAACATTCGGTCTGTCGCCGGAGCCAAGGCTCGAAACTTCGTCTTTCGGGCTGGCTTTAATTTCCACGGTGCTAGTGAACGTCGATGCATTCGCGCGAACGTAAAAGGGCTCCTGCAGCTGTAACTGTTGCTGCTGCTGCTGCGCCAGCTCCTCCTGCTGTCGCTTCTTTCTCATTCGTCGCTCTTTATCCTACATATGAGAAAATACCCGAAAATGGAAAATCCGTTCATATCCGCATGTCAACACACGTGAATGACCATTCTACATGTGTACCAATTACATTTGTGTTGCGTCGCAACACTTTCGAGTGAACGCCAACATCGTTTACACTCTTGTGTTTCGAGTGCCGGGGATTTCGAAGGCTGATCCAATTTTATTTGAATAGCGCTCTAACAATAACCAATCAATGGTACGGCAGCGATTAATCCTTATCGATCGTCAACAGGACACGCGTATCCTGCCGACATAGGAGATGCATGTGTCGAGTCGATACGACATATGCATTTCCCATCACGTATATTCAGTTTATCCAAAGGGAAAAAACTGATGTAAGCGATTAAATTTTTTATCGTCTAACGATGAAAAATTTTCAACGAAGCATGCCATCGCTAACCTGCATCCGCCTCTCGTCGTAACAACAATAGCCGCAATTCGAACAGAGGCAGCAACAGAGAGCTCGGGTGAAAACACCTCTGGCGCATCTCGACAAGAGACCTCCCGCACTAGACAGGTAGACCAAGGTCAAGGGTATCCCAAGACTGGCGTAACCCATTGTAGCAACTTTGCCCCAAGTAGATTTCGGCGCGATACTTCCGCAACCTGTGAACACAGAATAGAAAAGAAATTTAGGTTTATTAAGACGCTTGAAATCGATAAGATATTAATCGATACAGGAAGTACATCGTAATGGTCATTTGCAGCGGTATTTAATTCCTTTTATGAAGAGAGTCGTTCTAGCATACGATACCATAGCGATATTACAATGGAAAAAAACGGCGATAAACCCGCAGTAGTTAATTTCTCGCAATGTTAGCTTGCTGGATACTTAAAGGATAATATCTGCGGTGGTTTACTCACGCTAATTAACCGCTGCGGTAATAAGAACTTTGTGTAATGTGGGATCATGAGTAAATTGATTTGTGTAAATGTGTGCACAAGACGCGTGTGTTCACATACTTATGTATTATATAATACGTGTATGTGCGAATAAGCGCCTAAGGTGAGTTTATATATAATACGGAAAATATTCCCTTTTTAACGATTATATCTGCAGTTAGCGGATATAAAATTCTGAATAAAAAATAAAATTTATTATCGTTCCAGTGATTTTGCTCAGAAATAATTCTGTGTCACAAGTTTTCTTATTATAATTTATATCCCGAATCAAAATTGATTAAGTTTTACAAAATCTAGGTCAACGCAAAGCCCACGCTCAGAAAGTTGGAACATAAAGCGTTTGCAAAAATTCGTAGAATTTCTTCGGTATTGTAAAAGCTTAAGTTTCGGCAAACGTCGATCAATCGTAATCTCCAAAAGCGATTCTTGCAATCGAGCAGCGGAATTTATAGTACGGCAGAAGCGTCCAATCGGGTTGCTATCCAGGGATGAATAAAAATATCTACGGTAAAAAACCTAACTAGAGTTTTTCTTCAATTTCGCAAAACAATCAAAAGCGTTATTTGATCAAGATACGGAGCTTTAATAAATTTTGACCCGTATCGCTGCGATGCAGGAAGAGAGACAAGCTACATTAAAAAACTATTTTTCCTGTTGCTGATTTATAATGTAAAATTTATCTGATGACAGTTAATCATTATCTCGACAAGTTTGTAGGAGTAAACAGCGATATTTATACAATATATTGCCAGAGAGAAATGTCAATACACTGTTGACATCTAGCATTATCTCAGTTATTTTGTCATAAAATTTTTTTATGATACTACTAATTGAAAATTTCTCATGAAACAAATTATTAAAACGGATGATGCACCTTCTATCATAAAAAATATTGACTCTCATGAAAATATATACATATTATAGTTTAGTACATTTAGTATACCGCGTGTGTGTGCGATAATAAATATCCATTCATATCTTTTAGTAAAATGCGATTTTGCTAAAAGAGGTGTACCATTTCAAAGTTATAAGACTTCATATATTTCCCGAAGTATTTTTCTCATAAAATATCTTTTATTATATAAGAATAAAAAATGTCACTTGTATGTCAGTACATGTGCATGTATCACCAAAAGCTTTTGATAAAATATTAACGTTCGTATGTTCTAAGTTGTTTACATCGATTAATTTTGCTCATGACACGAAAGTTTTGCGAAAGCAGAACAGCAGCAGCAGCAGCAGCAGCGGCAGCAGCAGCTTTGAAACTCTACATTTTACATACAATCCTGATTATACACGATCCTTATTTTCCAAACAGAATAATACGTTAAGTATTGTGGAACTATTTTATCGCCGACAAACAGCGTCATTAATCTCCACAGGATAAATAGAAGCTCATTCTTCCGCGGAAATGCGAGAAAAACGATACCTTTCCAAAAACGCGTGAGCTTTTAGCTCTCTCGCGGAGCTGCCGTATTTGCGCATCGTTCAATCCCAATCCCGACAGGTCGACCTTACGGACGAGTGATGGAAGCAACATAGAAGTGCAATATGCAGTTGTGCGCGCGTTTCGCAAGTCAATCCAAAAAAATTACGTATACACGAGAATAAAAGGGACGGCAATAGAAAGAGAGTGGAAGAGAACCGTTACAGTGCGCGAAGGTCCGGCGGGACCTGAAAAAGCGCTCGGCCGAGATGCGGCGCGAATCGATTGCTCGATGCCGCTTAAGATAATGGATCACCTATCGGAATTGCCCCTGGTACGTATATGATAGTGGCAGGGGGGGGGGGCGAAACCGCGAACCATCCAGCGAAGGCCTATTCGTCATTGTCCTGCCACCTTATCGTTCACGATGGTGTGACCCTTTCGGTCGCACGTTATCTGTTGTCATTTGTTAGGGGACATAGTAGATTGTCAGCTTCGGTTTTATTGGCCAGTCGAGTAAAAATATACCGCGCTCAATCAGAGGAGAGCAGCAGTGAGCTTTGTCGCGCGTATAGCTACGGGAGTATCTCGTTTCAAACTGTATGTCTGTGTCTATAGAAAAGATATAAAATGACTTGGAACATGTAAATAAGACTATAAGGCGTCGCACTAAATGTTGTATTTATATGAGCGTTTGTTTGCGTTATCTTATATTATTTTTATGATTACAATAACTTCTATGATGATGATTATTAATTTGCACATACCAGCTAATCACTTATTGCGGTAATAAGGACTTTATGTAACGTTACAATTAAAAAATTGATTTACGCGAATGTTCATGTTCGTGTACACGTAAATATCTGAGAGAAATTTGCTCAAAGGATGATGTAAAAACTAGTTCTCTCTGGTCTTGAATCATTTTTATTATTTTTAATAAAAAAATTTTTAGTACGGCAGCTCTCACATAGAATCAAAGCACGAGAAAGAAATCGCTTCGAGATATTGAAAACAATCCGTGAGATAACGATGAAACCAACGAAATTTTGATGCACCAATGACAATGCTGCAAAGCGTGATTTTTTTTGATGAGCGAATTTTTCGAACAAAGCTGATCCAATGTTTTTGTATTTTTCCAGCATTCATATTTATTCTGTGTATATTTCCCCATATGAGATATTTATATTATTTTTCGTGTAATCGTACAGTGATTAATTTTTAATCTATTGAAAGGTCGGACTTTGAATCGATATATTTTTTTATATGTAACACAACATCAGAGTCGACGTGTGATTTGCTAATGAAAAATGCGGCTCCTAATCGTGTGTTGTTTAATAATTAAATACCACCTGTCGTGATGTATTGCGATCCAGTTTTTGAAAAGTTTATATCTTGTTACAACCAAATCGAATGACAATCCGAGGATTAAATTTTGCGATAGAAATTCAGTAGTAGAATAATCTCTTTGTAATATAAAAGTAATACAACATCTGGGTCGTTTAAAGATGGTATCAAGAATAATAAATCAAATAACCGTATCTCATCTCACTCGATGCAACAGCTCAGACCAACCAAATCGAAGGAACTAGTGGGAGGGGAATACCGACGTATGGAACAGTAAAATTTAATTATCAGTTAGCAATAACATGCGCCTGCTGAGTTACTCATTCTCAGCCGGCGGTCGCGTACACGCACCTACATAATTCTAACCAAGTCAATTCAATTGTTGTTCCATATAAAGGCACCGCCCTCGTTAAAACTTACCTCAGTCTTCGTGATGCGCTGCAAGCGCAGTGATTTTAAAATCTAACGAAATATTGTGTAATGTGAAACGTTTTACACGTACAAACACAACAATCGAATATTTTATACAATTCCATTTGGCCTGATTCGGCCATAATTTTTTGCAAAATGATAGTGAACAACCTATTAACTATTATTTTCATCGTCATAACTGGAACAGCATTCGTGCGATGTGCATTTGCGGCAGTAAGTTTATTATGTCGACACAGATTTTTAACATTTTAACAAAAATATTATGATACTAGAAACAATATAGTGATTATTTTTTAGATACATATATATTATAATTTTGATAATCTGTACAAATGACTAAAGCAGAGAAAATTGTTAAAATTTGTTAAATTTTAAAAACGAATTATGTATTATTGTATTATATTTTATTAGGTAAAATAATGTAATAATAATTTGACTTCTTTCATTTTTAGGGCAAACATCGTACAAAATTAAAAAAAGAAGTAAGTGAGAATATAAGTCTCTTTCAAAATAATATAATAATCTTAAAATGGGATAATAACAAAATTGTATACATGAGTTTTATTTGTTATAATATAATCATCTATTTCTGTTATATATCGTAATTTAGTATAACGATAAAAGATGTTTTTGATTGAAGGCAATTGGGCACAAACCAAGTAATGATGTTCTACTACGTTCTCTGTCGGACTTCGGCGTCGTACGAAGATCTTTGAATCCGATAACGTTCGGACAATATAGCTATGGCTATGAGTATCAACTAACAAGTGATGAAAATGTTTCAAATATCAAAAATAAGAAGAATGTAGTAATAGAGAATTTAAAACTATCAGTGACATTCCGTGATAACATACTCTACATCTTCTCGTACTTGCTTTACGGCTGTGAAAATAATTTGACGGAAGAACAACATACATCTTTGGAAACGCTTTATGAATTTCTCAAGAAGAAGATAGTTTATATGTACAATTTATTACCTATTTTACCTAAATTGGACATCACAGATAAGAATCAACAGACAACTACCGTATTGTCATCGCTGATAAAAAATCTACCATCTTATATTCAATGTACGGCTAAATACTTAGTCAATGAGATAGAAAAGAACAGAATTGATTTAAATACTTTACTAAAACCAACAGAATCTGAGACATTTGATTATCTCGCCAACATTGATTTAAACACGCTCGCAACAGGTAGAATTAAAAACGAAGAAATGATAGGATACGATGAAAATTCAAATATTACCCAGAAAGCTCTTGGTCCGGTGTTTGTAAAGCTTATTTATAATTTACAAACAAAAAATTTTTTGTCGCAAGAACTATTCAGTTTGATACTGATAAACTTACCAAACCTTAGCAAGGATCCCGTACTGGAAGAAAACGTTAGATATCTGTATGACTTAACAAGAAATAATATCATCAATCGTAACGATTGGGATTCAATCGGGAAAGATCCCGTTGGCAATGACGCTTATACACTTATCTTTTCTACCTTCACCAAGATTCTCAATTCAAACATACAAATGATCGTAAAGGATGCTACGTCTTACGTATACCATCACTTGAAGATTGTAACGGTTCCAACTTACCTTGATTCGAACTTAAAGTATATGCATCATCTGCTGGAAAAAGATATAGATATAGAAATGCTGCTTTCAGCCGTTATTTCTCAGGAGTTTGATGAAGATACGATTCGCATGAAAAACCGTCTACTAACGTATTTCATACGCAATTATAGAAACGAGGATATAACTAAAATTCTTAAGGGATTCAACAAATTTGCCTACAATGATCCGTCAGAGCTTCTCTTGGCAATCCTAACAAGATTTACAAAACGCGTTCCAAGCTCTCCAAATACTAATTCAATACAACAGCCGGCTTCAGCTCTGTTATCAGCTGTATTCATGAAAAAATATTCAAGAATTTTCACACCATTTGTGTCACCCGAAATTGATGTACTGATACTTTTGGAATCTGTGCAGGTCTCTGATGTGGATCAAGTACTTCAGTCAACAATAGATTCCATAAAACTTGAGTTAATTTCACAGCCAAAAATATCTGTGCTTCTGAGTACCTTAATACCAACGGAAAAAGAGAAATGTGAGGCACCAAGACAGTGTTTGGTAAATACATTCCTGCAAGTACCAAAATTACAAAATAATATACCTTTAACTTTAACAACAAAAATTCAAAACGTAGCGTATATTCTGATGAAAACAACTCCACAGCCTCTGCAACAAAAAGAAAGCTATACCACACAATATTCCATAAAACCAGTGGATGTAAATCTCTATCTAAATCGGGACCAAGACCGGGACAATTCAATAGCAGTGGCATTCAAGACAGATAGTATGTATACAAATAATGTGCCTTCAGGTGGTATCAACGGAGTTTCGTATGTATGGAACATAGATAAATATGTTGATAAAACTGGTCCCGCTGTACAAAATGAATTGCAAGTTGGAACTGTAGGATGGGAAACAGGAATTGCTACAGAAATCGACTCAACAGAATCAAAGATAGTATCGCCAACGATAGATCAAGTGCATAGCACAGAGACAAAAGTCACCGAATCGAAAGTCATCAAACCAAAAGTCACCCAACCAAAAGTCACCCAACCAAAAGTTACCCAACCAAAAGTCACCCAACCAAAAATCACCCAACCAAAAGTTACCCAACCAAAAGTCACCCAACCAAAAGTCGCCCAACCAAAAGTCGTCCAATCGAAACTCACCCAAACACACATCACTGAACATGTACCTATTCAAGAACGCACATCGGATCGACCATTAACTTTGAAACCTTCGTTAACGACATCAATATCTAATGTTCCTTCTTTAGGAACTTATTATCCGACGCAGAAACCACGAAAAATACTGCACTCGCGATACACAACACCTACACCGACAGAGCGTAGTGTTGAAGATAGTAATTCCAAAGTAGAGGAATATATTCCGCCCTCAAAAGTAAGTTTCGATGAAAAAGAAGCATCACCGAGTATAAGTAAGGAAAGTGAAGATGAAACTTCTCCATCGGAAGAAGTAACTAAAGAAGTCACAACAAAGACTAAATCTACTAAACCGTCAACGACAATTCAACATACTAAATCACAATTATTAGACAGCGTTGAAAAAAAAGTGCATTCCGAAAACGTCGTATCAAGTGCGATAGTATTACCTCCGTCTATAGAAACTGATCAGCCTCTTAGAGTACACCTATCTGATAGTGGTGTCCTAGTTGTAACGACAAGTGATGATCATAACACAACGGAACCTGAAGTTGTCTTACCAGATATCAAGGAACTTTTAAAATCGCCGGATATAAATAAGCTCATGCAAAATTCCGACTCACCAATAGTAACTCGAGTGTTAAAACCATTGAATATCATATTTGGTAAAAATTATATTAAGGAAATCTTGAAGAATGTGGATATAAAACTTTATCCCACAAATGTTGCATTATTGTTAACATTATTTAAAGAAGCCATAACTTATCCGGAAGTAACACAGAATTCACAATTGACGAGCATAATTAATCAATACATTGTCACTATAGATTATGTGAGTCCAACGACATTATTACCCGTCGTAGTTTCGTCGAAGGAATTGGTATCAGATGTCATATATTCTACGTTTAATCCGAATGACTTAACCCAAGGTAAAATTAGCGAAAATCCACCTGAATCATTATCAGACAGTGTCACTGTACCTCTCGTCAATCCTAAGATATTGTTGGAGTCTATAAATCCATCTAATCCTTACGTTGATCTATTACCTACTTTGGAACAAGGAAATATATTTGCGAAAACAATACAACCCCTCAAATTGATTTTTACATCTGAAAAAATTACGGAAATACTTGGACCAGATTTTCAACCATTGATGTTCCCAAATAAAATTACACTTCTGTTTACGCTCTTGCGTAGGCTACAGAAAAGTAAAACAATTCAAGCAAATCTGAAACTGAAATCCGCAATTGATTCTTATTTACAAGCTATCGAGCTACCATCGATAAGCATTCAAGTATCTGAAGATAGTTTCGTGAAGATGAAGTCCGAAACTACAGGTCAGTGGTTACCTGAACTGACAAGTTTGATTTCTGCTCTTCCAACAGCTGAGACCGATGACGAAACGACGATGATAGAAGAGATGGAGCAATACCTCGATGATCCAACTCTTTGGGAAAAATTAAACATAGCTAAACCACCAGTAACTATGTCTCGCGGAGAGCTATTGTATAAAGTTACTCAGAGTGCATTGTCCGGTACAATAAGTGTCGATAAAGGTGTTTTGAAAGCATTTAAATATTACGAAAACAAAATAGAATTCACCGATATGGGTGCTCTGCCCATCATGTGGATGTGGGTCGAAACGTACGTATTTAAGGCTGAAGTACAACTAGGCGACATGATCCAGGAGACGGTGAACTTCGATCAATTGTCATATAAGGAGAAATTAGCGTATAATGATATAATAACATACCTAGCTCAAAATCCTAATCTTCTTCAAGACAACGAGGACTTCGATTTTGAGAAGTATAAGACACAAGGGAAGTTTGTTAAGGGTTTATTCAAATATTTACTGACGAAACCAGAGATTAATAATAAGATTAAAAAGAACATTAAAATGATACTTCCACGTGTGACGGAGACTGGAGCAGGTGCAGTCGCAATGCCAAATTTATCTGGATTTTAAAAGATCGGCTATATTAATTAAAATCTAATTCATTAATTGAAGGACTCTAATTAAAGCAATTTGATCTGAGTTTAAAAGAAACAGAAAATGAATACACAGATACGTCTCACAAAACGAGTGTGTGTTTTATAATAAAGAATTAACTCGAGGTATTCTTTATAATAAACAATTTACTACATTAAATATTGGCTCATAGAGTTTTTAATATTGCATATTGTGCATGCAAAATCAATTATATAATTTAAGATTGCGAAAAATGACATATGTAACTGTCTGTTTGGCGCAATTTGTAAAAGAAAGAAAAAAATAGAAATAGAGAGAAATTCTGAGAACTTTATATCTATTTATTAAGTTAAATAAAAAGGCTTATAGTAATTTTGTATTAAATTATCACAGTTAGAGCCTCCTTTATTAGTAAAATTGACAAGGAGTTCTCCACAAATTTTAGACCAATAGTTTTCCAATAAATGGTGATCATTCGTAAATTCTCGTTACATGTCAACCTAGAACACTCGAAAGTTTATGCACTTTAGGACGACATTCAAAACATTTCTCCAAATCAAATCTCTACTTCCTTTCAATCCTTGCAATTACAGATATAAACACACATATATAGAAAATTAATTCTTTCCTAATTTCTTATTTACAGTTTTAATTTATGAATACAATAACTTATATTATAACTATAATTATATTTAATTAATTTATGTTGAAGTGCATGAATATACATAATGAATAGATAATCCGAATAATGCTTAATGGAATTCCAATCAACAATGTTCTAAGAATCTAAATCAATATTGTGTCTGTCGAAATTATTTGTGGCTGACACTTTAATATAGCGTAGATACTTGCAACAAGTAAAGTTCGCAGCAGTCGACAGTATGCGGCATCGCTACGTCTTCATAATGCATTCTAAGTAGCCATAACAGTTCGGCAAGTAAAATGAGTTGCGTAAGAGAAAGCGATTGGCGAAACTTCAACTCTATTCGCATTTGTTCGTTAATTGCTTTATCCGAGAACTTCGAACTGCCGTCTAGAAGCATACTGTAATAATAACGTAAGCGTCTTAAAGCATTGCGGTATAGTAAAAAATTAAATCTTTCATTTATATAAATAATTATAAGAGTTGTAGAATTAACTGATACCGCGCATATTATTGAATATCTGATTTCTTTTTCTACTGCCTTCAATCCTTAATTTGCAGTTTCAGAGTATTACGAACGTTATTATTTTTACAGTCTAATGAAATCTCTGCACACCGCATTATGCATTCAAAAATGAACGAAATAAAAGCGCATACAATTTTTAAAAAATAAATAGATACGCGGGTTGATGTAACGAGGTGGCTTCGTCGCAATAAAAATGGAACAGACACGTGACACGCGAAGCGGAACGAAACGAGAAACGGAAGCGACGGAGGGATTATTTATTTTGCACGGCGACCGCAATCCGCGGGGATATTTTCCGCGAGACGCCCGACCAAACTGTCTGGAAAACGAGGAAAAATTACATCGGTGAAAAATAATAAAGTGCGATCTAGCTTCAGTCGAAGGCTGTAAGCGGTATGTATGTACCTGTTCCAAGAGACAGCAATGGTGACAGAAACAATTGGTAATAGAAAATAGCGCCGATGCCGCGATGAACATAAGAAAAAAGATCAGTTGATATTATCATTCATGGATGATGATTAAATATTTATGTTATATAAATAATAAAAGAAGTTGTAAAATTAATTATTAGATATGATAAACAACGTTATAGAATATCTGATTTCTTTTTCTATTGCTTATTACGAACATTATTATTTTTATATTTATATAAATCGTTTAAATAACTATATATTTACGTATCTCAACTTTTCACATTTTATGTACATTACAAATTATTACGGGAAGTACGAACGTTCTACATAAGCATCATTGAAACTTATTGCTTTTCGTCACGTGGTACTTCGGTCACGTCAAAACTTTCGTCGGCGAAGACAACTTAAATTGAAGCGAATATCTCGGATATTGTTGTTCTTATCGCGCAAAAAGAACAGTAATTCCAAACTCGCAATTGAACTAGCTCGCCCGCATCAACGTCACGAATCCGAAAACTCTAGCCGTCGTAAACATTCTAAAACGGAGATATTTCGTCGAGCAATCCTGTTCACGCCAACTTATCGCGTAACACCGTTTCACCTGTTTAATTTAGCGCCTGAAATAATTTACATACGAGGGATGGGCTACGCTCGCGCAATAACATCTCGAAGATGAGCCGTGTGCTGCGCCGGGCGGATGCATCGTACGTGCAGACGTGTATTCCGGGGAGGGTTGCACACCCATCCTCTGACGGTACGTCTCCGTGCCCGACGACGTTCCTGCTAGAGGGTTCCCGGGATCCGACATAACCCCCGAGGTCGTAACGGTAAGTCTCTCGGCGTGAGGACCCGAAATTAATAACGCGACCCGGCGCAAATACGGCGCACATAATTAAAGCGATATTACGATCTGGTGCAGCCGCAGTATCGTCTACTGGCGCTGCCTGCGTCGAAGATGTTACTCAGCCGCTCTCCGAATTTGGGTGTTGAAAGCACAGGTATTACGTTCTGATTCGTAACTTGCCCGCGGCTCATCAAGAACATGATTAAGTGGTATGTATAAGACAATAGAAACCAGTGGATAGTTGGGTGTAATAAACCAGTGGACAGTTTATGCAAAAAAGAGAATTAAGATAGAATAAGACATATGATAAAAAAAATATCATTAAGATATCAGTGAAATAATTTATTAATTTGTTAAAGAAAATGAGGTATAATGTTTTAATCGGGCTTCTCTGGTAACAAAATGCAGTCATTTTCATAAAGGGAAGTTACAGGAAGTATCTCGAAACATATAGGACGTACGTGACAGTAATCGCAAAGACGACAGACTTGGTAAGAGTCTGCTAGAGTAAAGTAGGTCAGGATACGAACGGTACGTTTAGGGTGAATGAAACAAGACAAGAAGAAAAAAATAACTAAACGAAAGAAACAAGAGAAACGTTAAAGGATAGAAGTATTAAGATAGAAAGAGAAAGGAAGCAATGGCTCTCAAGTTTTATCTTTCGGAACCTTTTTTTACTAGCAGGAAGATTTCAAAGTTTTACGAAATGCAGGTGAAAGTTCATATATCTTTTGAAAGTCGTTTAAAGCAAACGAGATACATATTCCAGCTAAAATTACGAAAAAATTCCAACGTCACTTAATCTTTTCTTGTGTTTTTAATAAAACGCGAGAACACGTCATATATATATCTAAATAATTTAAGATGATCAACCGTATTATCTTCTTCGCGGATTAAATGTATTTCTTATTTAAAGACGCCGTTGCTCGCCATTGAGAGTCGCTGCGTTAAGAGACAAGGTGCAACCCTGATGTATGGGATACTCCTCCACGGGTGTTTCTACACGGCGGCACCGTCAGGGAAATGTTACCCTATAAAATATATCTCGAGCGTTGGCTTATGCCGCGCGAAACCCAGCAAGATGTTTCTATTTCATAGAAACGCTCGTCTTCCGGCTTAGCAGGGCATGTGAAGGGTAGCATGACGAAAGGCCAGGACGTTGATAGGGCTAGACTGTAAATCACACGGGAGCTATTCGATGTCTAGCTACGTTCCGCAATTTCGTCCAACGAGTTTGCTAGTACTACTCAACATTATCGCACAGATTTTGTCGAGGGCTGAACGGGCTGTTTCAGGCGACAGAAAGTTTAAACGAAATGCGTAATGTATCTTCTTCTTTTTCTTTCTCTGCTGCAACTGATATGTTTGAAGTAGCTTTAAAAACAGTAGATATGTTAAGTACGTATAAGTTTTGGAAATATTCTGGAATTAGTGAATAAATAATATTTAAATATAATATAATATAATAAAAGTGAAATAATACACGTGTAAGTATAAAAATATGAAATATATTTAAATCGATTTAAATATTGCATTTAACTGTGTGTATCATAATGTTATGTCAATAGTTTCGTGAAGTCACTGCAAGAAGAAGCAAGTTATATCTACTATATGTTATAGAAGCATAAGCCGACTGGTTGCATAGGGACAACGAGGTAAGGAAATAAGGACGCGATAGAGACGGATCATAAATCACACACCAACCATTCAATGTGGCGTGCCTATATTGTGTGCTACCTCCGAGAGATATCGTTATCATATAGTGACTCTGATAGCAAGAGAGAGTTGCAGTGTTTTATGAATAAATTCACTGAAATAAACAACCGACTTTTATGTAATTAAATTATTTTTATATTTATCGTGTCAAAGAAATGGCGATGCGTATAATTCCATTTATTCAATTCTTTTTATTATCCATACAAAGATATACAACCGCGTAACAAAGTTATGAGTATAAATATGACACGAATAACAAACACCGTTCGATATGAGTGTAGTAAACTTTGACATATTGAACTCTCTCTCAGAACAGTCATGTGCATCTGTAAAATCTAAACAACGTTGTTATTTGTCCCTTCCCTTCTTCATAAGAAGCTTATTTCTCCGCTAGTCCATCATCCCCTCACGATAACATTTCCTCTTAGCTTTAACGCCTCGCAGTATGAAACGACGTAGAACGCCGGCGAAGATCCCGTAAAGTGCACGAAAATTCCACGGAATCCTGGAAAAATTTATGGTCCGGATGTTTACCAACATAGAATTCTCTCAGGTACTCCCGGACAGTATGGGATAGTATAGAACCACCTCCTTTTGCCCTCGCTACTCAGGGGGTGGCTATTAGTAGTAATTACTGAAGCAATAAGTCTCTGCCTAATACTTCTCTCTTCCGACCTTTCATCTTTGCTCCTAGAGACGCTATTGTTGCTCCACTTTTGTCGCTTTTCCAGAGTGTATGAACTATCCTTCTTTATCTCCGTATAAACTTTCTCTTATCCTCACTTCGAATTATTTAACATATATACAAATATGTACAGGGTGTTTCCAAATTAAATGGCAAAACTTCGGGAGCGTGTAGAGGAGTAAAAAACTAAGAAAAAAAGTCCTATAGACATATGCTCCTTTTTGCTTTGTTTCGCAGGAAATCACGAAAAAAGAAAAAAATATATTTAATTTATTATTTTAATTATTTTATTTATAAACTTTTTAATGAAGATTTTGTTCGAAATGTGCACCTCTTGCAGCAATACAAGCATTGCATCTGTCAAACACGGCTCTTGTAGCAGCCAGGCACT
>NW_017255933.1:993944-1146818 GCF_001594055.1 Mycetomoellerius zeteki
CTATAGGACTTTTTTTCTTAGTTTTTTACTCCTCTACACGCTCCCGAAGTTTTGCCATTTAATTTGGAAACACCCTGTATAAAGTAAAGATAACTTTTACATATTTTTATGTAATAATTCTCGGAAGAATTGCGTGAATCCAATATAAATTCTTAATTCTGAAAGTACAACATGACTGAATGAGCAACGTGAAAAGCTTCAGCGCGTAAAATATTTCAAAATTTTGTTCAAAAAAATACTATCTTGTAAGTGTGTGTATATATTATATATAAAATATTTCTAATAAGAATTAATTAAATTTATCGCATTACTTGGATATTTAAAGTATATTCAAAATAAAGAAATATTAATCTTAAAAAATCTTTTAAAATTTTAATTAAAAATCTATTATAAAAGTAAATATAAACATACGTAAATATATATAATATAAATGCAATAAAACACGTGGTAATTGATCTATGGCACATATTTGGCAAATGTCCACAGATTAAACAGAATAAGTGACGAAAAATCATCTTTTATGAGAAACATTAGAACTAGAAGAGTTAATTGCTTTTGCAGAGGAAAATCGCCCTACATGCTACTGCACAATGTGCTTCATTAACGTTTATAACTGGTAAAGAACATTGCACTCTGGTCGAGCGCGTGCTACGCGCAAAACTGCTTAAAAAGTCGCCAGTAGGAGGACGGGATGTTATGGGTTTTCCTGCTCAAAACTATAGTTTTTAATTACGTTCTTTCTAACGAGATTTTATCTTTTTTTCACATTTTTTTCGTAACATAGCAAAGACGAAACTTGAATTTCGTGCCATGGCTCCACCATTTTCCCAGAACAGAAATAATGCTCGGCCCTTCTCCAGCTCTTGTTTCAGCTATACTATATTTGCTACTTTGAAAACCGGCATGGATGAGAGATTTACATATTTGATCTCTCCATGGCACGCTTTATTAATGTTTCATGTTTTCATTTGTGACCTTACGTAGAATTTATGACGTCGGTGGTTTATGCGAACAATGGATTACTAATGTCACTATGTGTGAAAATTTTTGCCGTCTCATAAATGGCAGGACACTGCATGATAACGCGATTTATCTTGCAAAACATATTTAGCGATTTGTCGAAAAACAAATTACATTATAAATAGCGTTCTTGTATCGCGCAATGTCGTTTATCTCTCATGGGGAATAATGCATTTAGCTATACCTTTATCATAATAAAGATATAAACTCTTGACAGGAATTTAATAAATAGCGTGTTTCATTAAGAATAATAATTAAAACCGTTACAATGATATTCTTCTCATCGAATGCTATCACCGTCCTTCATCATTATCTCTTTTCGACACTTAAAGCTTACGTCAACCCTCGTCTTCTTTATCTTCCTTCAGCATCCTTTCACTTCGCACTTCTTTCCTGTAATTCATTAGTCTTCATCAAGAATTATCCGCAGCTGTGCTTGGTATCGATATTATCAACCCTTTATATTTTAAAACAAGCTGGCTCAACGTTGCTTCTGTATAAAATACGTAATTAAGAATATTAACAAATTATAAATATTACGTGTATGCTGTGTGGAGTTAAAAATTATTAATGCAACACAACTTTTAGATTTAAAATTCCTTTTAGAAATCTTTACTAATAGTCATATATATAAATAAAATATATTAAAACAAGCTAAAATATAAATATTACAATTTTTTTCCTTCTAATGCTATGTTTCTGCGTAACGAAATGTATAATTGGCAATTACAGCCAAGCGTATCGTTAATTAGTAGCGAGTACCACACGTTCGATACTGCTTTAGTGCAGTAAAATCAATACTTCTATCTCTCTATACATATGTAGCTGATGGAAAACATACAACAGAATAAAATAAATTCATATTTCTCAAATATATCAAAATCAATATTATCAACAATCTAGTAACTTCTATGAAATAAAAATATCAAATTATATACATATATCTGAGAGAATTTTGAAGCACATCTGTGAATAATCCAGGATTGCGCAGTACAGTTAATGACATATATGTACGTATGCACACGTACACGTGCCTACATAGACAACACTACAGTATCCACTACATTAGTCGTCGAACAAGGACGCAATATACACGATCGATAAGGTGCTTGTATATAATAGTAGTTCACGTATATCTCTCTCCCGCGCCTTCAGCTTTATCTTGGATAGCGATTTTCTTCAGCAGATCACGTTAGGTCAGGTCGATAAAGGCTCAATATTTACTTTGTGTTCAGCGCTGTATATGCGCGAGCTCCTCGTTATCGGGACTGTGTACACAATCGGGTAGAAACTCTTCGGACGTAGTAAGAGCCCGGCTAGATCGTAGGGATGGGGGATGAGAGCGCGACGTGAGAAGGAGTCGATAACATTACCGTACGCACACATGAGAAAAGTATATAACATTCCTGTTCGATTATCTTTCGGGAGAACCGATGTCAGTCGACGATGGATCGTTCTGAGGAATGGCAAAGATCAAGTCGCTTGAAAGTACGAAACTTCTATCTAAAGGTAACATCGGGCATTGGCACCTGTCATAGCACCTGTTTCTCGCGTCGCTAGTCAGTTTGTGAAGAGAATAGAAACATTCTTTAAACAGATCAAGAAAATATTCGTTGCATCCGTTTTAGTCACATGTACATGACTTTTTTTTAAACATAGAATCTTAAATTAAAATATGATTGATTCTTTTAAAACACTACTACAATTATACGCAATCATGCTTTACTATGTAATAAAAAAAGCATATCTTTAGATAAACACCATTTTCAACAATTAATTGTGAGACGAGCAATTAATATATTAAACACAAATGAGCAAAAAAAACCATATTCAGTCAAAATGGGTCTTCAATAATATTTTAAAATTGCAAAAATTTACACAAAATATTATTAGATACTAAGACACAATTTGACCAAATATGATCTTCTTCGCTTATTTGTGTTGAACATTTTTCGGTAAATATTTTCATTTACCAATGTATAATATATATATTAATTTGCATAAATTACATCAACTAATATTTCATCTTAAATTTATATAATTAATTAACTGTAATTTCTCTTGACAACCGCAATCTGCTTTAAATGATCGTTTTACATCAACTAGCAATTCGTGCATTACTATGGCAGTAAATACACTCTGAGAGGTAACGATCGTTTGTCGGCCTACTGCGATTTCTAAGCCCATAAATATCCTCCCCGAACGTCCCAATGTGGGTAATCGTCGATCCAAATCGTTCTAACCCTCGAATCCCTTCCCTAACGGTTGTCATTCAGGAATTATCGAGGGAAGTTATTTAGCATCGCTCATGTATTACGCATATTTTATTGATACATCTATGAAAAGTTGCTGCAATTTGCTTTAATCTTTTTCTAATGTAATCAACTTGCGTGACCGAAAATTTATACGAATTTCTATATAATTTGATATAACGCTTTACAGATTATGCCTGTTGTAATATTATTTTTTCAACTAAATTAGTTTTCATATTTCTTGTATTATCTTGCAACGTTTCTCACTGTTATATTACGAAATTCACAAAGAAGGTTGATACTTTCATAACAAATATCTATTTTTTTCCATCTTTGAACCAACGTAGTCTGTATTGAAATATTCTAATACCAGAAACGATAAAAACCCCGCATAAGTACGCCAGTTTGTACATATATGACCGTACATAACGTCTGTGTACAAATGTGCGGCCGTAATAAAACAGCGGAATGCGAAATCACGGCGATAGGAAGAGTTCGCGCAGAAAATGCGGAAATCGCCTTGCGCCGATGGCTGCTGTGTATTTGATACCACGTTGGATTGCTCGAGTACGGCCATAAATGCGCTTCGTAAAAGCACCCTTCGCTTACAGGCGCGCAAAACTATCACGATTGTACGCGTTCGCTCGCAAATTAAGTAGTTTTTTTTCTAAATGACTCACTGTATCAAAATGTCGCCTTTTCTCTTTTTCTCCTTCCATCGTTGCACTTTCTATCACTCTCTGCTGCAATTAAATCTGCCAGTATATATACATTTATTGCATGATGTACGTACCACATTTTTATTGAAATAGTTAGAGAATGTATACTATGTTAAATACAAAAGAATAGAATATTTATTACTTCAGCTTACATTGCTAAGAAGGAACTTGATTTACAAATATAACTTATTCGTCCATACCATTATCTTACCATTATTACGCATCATTTACATTCTCTATAGTAAATTTCTATATCTACCTAGTACTTATTTAAAGAAGAGAAAGATTCCTTATTGCTAGAGAATGTACATTGTCTATGTTAAAGCTATAGTGTCAAATTTAACTTAACGTGAGTCGCTATTGTTCCTACTCAATCATATCGTTATTTTATACTAAAACAATGGTTATATTTGACACTATACAGTGTCAATTTAACACCATATAGTGTCAAATTGACACGATATAATGTCAAATTTAACTATCGTTTTGGTAAAAAATAACGATATATTTAGTAGGAGCAGTGGCGACTCACGTTAGGTTAAATTTGACACTAGATTTTACAGTAATAGATAATCAAAGAACAAAAGTACACTACGACTGGGATTAATACTGGATTGAAATAATTGGTATTCAAACAGTGGACACGTCGAATTATCAATGGCCTCGAGTCCATTTTAATTCATGATACGTACGATTTAAGCTAATAATATAATCATAATGATGAATTTTACAGCTAGCGCTGCGGTGAACTAATTGCGATATTGCGTATATTGCGTCTCTCTATAAAAAATAAACGATGATCATGAGAGAAAATTTCTACCTTGTGTAAATTCACACTCGTTCGCTATGAATCGAGTTTAATCACGCCAGCGATAAGCGATATGTATCTTTAATATTCGGGCAGGCGTGATTAGCCGAATCATTTTTATTATTATTTGATTATTTAATTATTATTCGCCGTTTGAAATTCAGTTTTAAATCAATTAAATATGCATACGAATCAGGGTAATTTATAATTTTGTGTAGCGCGCTCATCCCGCGCATAATTCGATGCGCGGGAAATTTGCATCGCGGATCGCTTCAGAATCTCCATATTTACAAATTTGCATGCTATGTCGCTTTTTGCATAGATTCCCGCCCGTTCGATATCTAACGCCCCATAGGTCGTCCTACACTCGCCGGATGTTTCACGCGAAAGAACAGGTACACGAAAACAATTTGCCTGTCGGTCGCGCGCAGGACGAGCCGTCGCGTCGTTCACCCTCGACGCGCTTTCAGCATCTTTTTTCTGTCCATAGCGTACTGCGCTGTCGGTGCATTTAATGCAAGTACCATCTGCATAATATCCAGTCGTAAATCCAGAAAAGCCCGACACTGGCGCGACTGCCCTGTTCACGCACGACGTCCCTACCGGGATGATCCTCTGGATTTTATTTCTGGACATCCCCTGGGAATATGGTAGCGCCGCGGATTAAGAGATGGTAGCATAAAATACAATATCAATGTCAGAAAGCATGTCAGTTTAATGTCTAATTATGTCGTGATCCAATTGTTTTGAGATTTAGACGTCCGAATCTGTTAGATTTTTCTAAATTTATATCCAAAATATATGTAGATTTGTTAAGTTTATGGGTTATTGTTACATTTACGCATCTTTAAATCTCTAAAAAAAAATCGAAATTATTTTTATCTTTATTATCGTAATGATTGACGCCATTCGCATCAACTTCCGCAGAAGTAATTAATAATTATTTAAAACAGATTCATTATTGGCTCTGACAATCGCTGCTTAGCGTGGAAATTAAATTAGTTCCGGAAGAGATTCTTAAGGTTTTTGCAAGAATAGGACGACACGGACACTGTAAGTAAACTATGTGGTGCGGATCGATACCTGAAAGTTGGTCGAAGTGTCGGCAGCTAAGGGATAATACGGATACATGGATAGATTCTCCTCCGGCTTTCCTAGAACTAACTCGCCTTTATTCAACCCCTTGTCGAATCATGTGGCGGCAGCCACCTTTCTTCTTCTCCCAAAGTTTGCTGGCTTTCCGCTCTCCTGGGATAAATCGAAACGTGTTCCAAGAGGAAAGTATTGAGCCGCTAGTAGAACAAGTTTGGATTTGAGGGATTTAAATTCTTGCTGGCGACAAATCAAGTGAATGACTCAGCATATAATTTAGTTTCACACAGACTACATGAGCCTTTCGTAATTAATAATTAAATATTAATTACATATAATTATCAATATATAATATTATAATATGATCGCAACGTATATCATAATATAATCACAACATAATATGACAACATATTGATATGTGTTCTAAACTCGACATTAATGAATTATATGATATAAACAAATTCAATTTTTCATTAACATGGTAATTGTATTAATTAAATCTGAATTATTTACAAAAAAATTGTAAGACTTGTAAAAGGCTTCACAGTATAATTAATTAAAAAATTCACAGCTATATATACTCGTACCTATAAGTAATTTGTTATAGAACAAAATCTTTTCATTCACTTGCTTTTTTACAATTTTTAGTGTTTATTAATTAATACATAATTTGCAGATTATGATTAGATAAAGAATTTTTTGTTTAATTATTATCAAATATTCATTATTTATTATCAGCTCTGATTCTTAGAAAAATATCATTATTTATATAGGACTTAATTGCGTATTTGATATAACTATGTATTTAAATATGAGTTAAGTGTTTCAGTTTCATCTTTATGAAAGATGAATTCTTGGCCTCAATGCTTTGCTTGAAGATGCAAGACAAGCGGCAGCTTTTTTTTTATGGAAAAGGCTCTTTGCTCGAGAATTATACTGGACATCGTACCATATGAAACTGCCGCTATAAAAATATTACCCATTACGAGTTTCTCTAGTGGAAAAAATTACTGAGGCGAGACATATTAAAAGAACCCTTTGTACTCATGTATATTCATTCTTTGTAAGCTCACCAAAAGCTAGTACGACTAATGCGTCCAAAGTTCCTTTTGGTTTCCATGTAGATCAAGTTACGTATTCTGACTTTTATGTATTACGTAGAGAATTTCATTTAAGAAGTCATGCGTAAATGAGATCAGTTATTGCCTTTGAATGTTCTCGATGAAGAATATTAAGAAATGTATCATTATTTTATATCCTCTGCTAACATTCTTCCAGTTGATTACATTGTAAATACATACCTTCAACATTTAATTATTGTCGACAAATTTCTCTTATTTGCCAAGTGCTGTTTGCAAACGGTAGACATTTTTCATATATTTTTCACAATTAAAATACATGAAAAAACTTCTTGACTAAAAATCATTTGAAAAAAAAAAAACAAATATTTCTATAAATACAGAAAAAGAGAATCGTTTTGAAACCGTTTCACTTTTTATTTACCCTCAATCTTATCAATATTCTGTAAACGGCAACAATAACTGAACATGAGTATTCATACAGAATATTCAAACGAGCAGTGCGTGTACATCATATACCTGCAGTACTTGCACCATGTACGTACAATACCTTATTGTTAAAAGAATAAAGTAAAAATTATTTGCTTGTATCGCCTAAATTTTAAATAAAAATAAAAAACAACATTTTATAGTATAAATACGAATTAGTTTTATTTTGTAAAATGAACAAAGTTGTTCATTCGAATTCATTCTCGTGAATTTGGACGAAATCGAATTTGTGCAAGGCCGTCACCCGAGTACAAATGGCGCGATGCACAACGCCTTCAAACAAATAAACGGAATTTAATTAAGGATGCTATCAAATTTATGACGCGAACTGTGCATTGGCGAACGATATCGATATACGTCAACACGAATTCGCGAACACGCTGGAAAACGGCTGATGAGAGGAGAAGCACAAACGACGTGCCGATCTAATTACTCTCATCTGCAAATTATCAGGTAAACGCTGCAACCAAATTATTCGCATATTATCCGATAATTGAGAGAAAGATATATTATAATAATGGTTATACAATTTATATCTAACAAAAGCAAATCATTTTCGACGGTGATTACGAACGAGTGGATTTCAATTAGCTTTTCTAAACATCGAATAAGAACGTTACGTATGCATTTTTTTGCATACATTATGGATAATGTTATTGCGCACTTTCTATATACTCTTCCGAGGCGCTCAGGTGTTTCGAAAGTTCTATGCAATTTTCTCACATAGACCGCATAGTTCGCGCATATTTACACAGAACGGTAAAATTGCTATGGGAGAAAGAAGAAGTTGACAGAAGTATGCGCGGCTACGTGAAAGCAACATCGTTGCTCGCGAATCATTTTCGTTAGATCCAGATATTCGATTTCGACAATGTTTTTTTATCGACTATTTCTCACATGTACACCATGTATGCTGATGGTATTTCGCATTGGTTGAAAAACGTGCAGCGAGCATCCCGAATTTTCCAATCTGCACCGGTACATTCGGACCGCCATTTAATTCGTTGCATCGAGTGCACCGACGCATTTTTTTTCGTCGATCAGGATTATCGTCAACCGCCAAGTTTACAAACGGGCGAACACGACGTCACGATAACATATTTTTTTCAGAGGTGGTTTATAATAACGTGGTACAGGTTTCTATAATTCATTCGACGAATTTATAGCCAGTTGAAAAAATATCTATTTTATTATGCAACACTATTGCATTATTTTTATCCTATACTCGCATTCATAGCTCATTATTTTTTCGATTATATTAAAAAAATGATCTTACAAACTCTTAATAGTAACTTCAGCTACATTAGTAATGTATGTACAAAAAGAACGATTTTTTGCTAATATCATTAAACTGTACGTCACTTGCATCTCGTGCAGAGAATAAAAGAATAATAGTTAATAATTTATTTAGTTTGATGAGAAAATTGTAAGTTAAATAATATATAATTATATTTCCAGAGAATGGTGATTAAATTTTAAGTATATTCTGGGCGAATATCGAATGTATCGATTTGACGAGCAAAGCATACTTTAAAATTGAAATATCTAAAAATTTAGGTAGATACAGATCTGAAAATAATCTTATTTGGACTATTTTAATTTTATTTGCATTATTATTATCAACATTTAAGCGTTTTACATAATTCTTTTGATGGACAAAATTTTCGGATCTATATTTAGCTAAATATTGAGATATTTCAGCAAAACCATTTTTTCTGTAATAAATTAGCATTAGCAATAAATGCATTCTGATACAACTAATTTAATTACGAACATGGTTGTTTACACATGAATTATATTTTACATAACTCATGTATCATTCGATAAGAAAAATCTGTCTTAGGACGAACGGTATCCTGTAGATTCTTTCTAGGTGAATCAATTTTTCATGTAGACGGAATATTTGGAAAAATCGCGATGAAAAAGTGAGCATGAGATGGACGTCGGCACCTCGAATGCGATCCCCAAAGTAATTCCGAATCTGACAGTGCCGACTATCGTTTCGCCGATCGACGAGAGACGGAGCGTGCGGGTGCATGTCGCGTCACGTCTTGTCGCGGCCACGTTGTAGGTAGGTAAAGCTCAGAATCTCGACGTCAAGCCCAACGGAGGATAGGAGGCTGGGTACGTTACAGGACAATCCAATATCCCGAAGCCCGGAAACGCCTTGCGGACTGACGGCTCTACCTGGTTTAGGGATGGAAGCTTCGTATCTTTTTTGCCGGCTAGCGCGACGTTATCCTCTAGATTTTTATCCGTTGCTTGACTTGGCATCCATAACGTTCGTAACAGAGTATCAATTTTTTTTTCATTGGCAGATACTTGACTTTGTGACTTTTACGAGTTGTCACGGTACAGTTCTTTAGAACTTCGGCACACAAATTTTTGATGTGCTATATGCATGGAAAAAACGATTTTGCTGAAATATACAAAATTTAGGTAAATACAGGTCTGAAAATAATTTTGTTGAAAAAATAATTATGTAGAAAATTTAAGCATGATGAGCAATGCTCTGTAAAAAGTTTTGACATTCTAGCAACTAATTTGAACGTACTACGACCTACGTAATTATTTTTATAGTTCAACAAAATTTATTTTTAGATATGTACATACCTAAATTTTTATATATTTTATCAAAATTGTTGTTTTCGTGTACTTGCCTCACGTATTCTGCATTATGATTGGTCGATTCGAATCGAAGCTTATTGCTTATATGCATTTTTTTATGTGCTATTATCGCTACTCCGATGACTTGCAGCGATAATAATACAGTATTTATGAAATAATGCCGAATGATCATAAAATTCGACATATACTGAAATAGGTGAATTGTAAATGCCGATAAACGATCTTTATTTATTTTTTATGATAGCTCTGTAATGTCAATTCGCTAAGCGTAATATCGAGATGAAAAATACAGACCAATCGACAGAACGAGAACCAAAAAGACCAGGTATAAAATTCAAATCACCGCTGTTGACTACATTTTTACGATATGGTTGTAAGTGCATCCGTTGCACACAACCGATTTTTTCCTATATTATACACCATAACACCCGAGCGTTTTCATGAAAATTAATGTCAATTCGCGAGGCTCATTTCGGCTATCCCCCCGACGAGGTGTTACGTTCACTTTAATTCTCGACGGTGCAAGACTGTGCAATCACACGAAACGAGAACGAGTCCTTTGAACTTACATAGATGTAACCGCCATTTTCTCCGCATCTCATGAATTAATTTTAGCTGCAGCTAGTGATGTCCCAAACTCATTCCGAATATTAAATGTACAGCGTAATATACAGAATGCTTGAAAAATTTGACTTCAAAAGTCACTATTCGTATTATGTTTTGTGTATATTCGGCGTATATTTGTTGTTTGATATGCGAATACATTAATTTTCACTGAAATGGCTGTTATCACAATCGATTGAATGTGGTTTTCCGAATCGAAAACAGACAACTATTTCGAGTACCACATGAGTATCATGTGAACTCCAGAACCGTAATTCTCTTAGGTCACTCATATGTATACGGAGCGTATAGAATTTTTCAAAAAGTATGACAGAAACATAAAAAATTACCAACACCGAATTATTCTTCCCTCGCTGTAGTTCATTATACCAGCGTATCTTTCTAATGCAGTTTATTTGAATATCGCTACACAGCCGAAATATGTGGACGCGCGTGTATGCTCAAAGGCATAATGTTTGCAGCGGTGACGTGCATCGCCGCGTCTCTTGTAACGCGTTACGTCGCCGGGCACATAAGTAATCGTGTCAAATGTTAACGCGCGAGAGAAGAGCATTGTGTGCAGAAAGGGTTGATCCCAGTTAATAACTCGCTGCGTGTACGAAGTTCGCCGTGAACGATTTTCATCAATAGTTAAAGCGTTTCACGTTAATCGAAACCCTTTCCTTCATTCCAGAACATATATATTATATATAATAATTGCAAGAAAGTTCCGACGAAAAATAGTACATTAAATTGTTTATATCTAATTATCAATAATTGTTCATTGCTATTTTGTTTTATACCATCATTGTTGACAGTATTTTATCAAAGTAATTAATATTGCTCGTATATTTGATAAAAGAAACCACGGTTTTTTTAAATCAATGATACTCCTTTATTGTAAATGCTGCTTATTCAAGAATATCGTTTCAAAACTTGACGAGGTTCAGTCTCACAAAACATGAATGCTGTAATATCAATAATGTATTACGATATAATATCGCGGGTTATCGTTACTCGCCACGTGGGAATATAAGACGCGCTCGTTTAAATCTCTCAGCGGAGAGATCCTTCACATGGTAACTGCATGTTTATTCAAGTACGTATAACTTGATAATAAAGTAATAGCTTGTTAATATATTTAATTAAGTTTTATTTCTACATCTGAATAAAAAAATGTACTTTATTGCTCTTGATTTCACCATGATATTTTCATTTTATAATTAAAAAATTACGTCACAAGCAAATAATATAAAGAATAAATGATATTTATTAGAAATACAAGTTAAACAAAGCATAATGCAATTTATTTTAATAAGCATTAACTGCAGCATTTCAAATGTTCTCTGCTATTGCGATAAAGTACCATTTATACACAAAACGTTAAACAATGTTCGAGAATCTTATCTTGGAAATTACCTTCCGGCGACGCGGTGTTATCTCCGACGAAAGTACAAGACTAAGTATTGCTGCATAAAGAAGGGAAGGGCATCGCAATAAAAAATGGGCGATAAAAGACGACAAAATGGTCCCCGCAACAGGAGAAAAACAAGACTCAATTATTTCCCTTCGCTAAAGCCGTCGTGAAACAACGAGATTTCTATTGTTCCTGGGAATAAAGAAAAACTTTTTTTGTGGCCGTATTCGCGCGCTTTTAATATGCTTAATGAGAAAACTCTATTAATTTATACGCATTCATACAATAGTCCAATCTAGTTTTTAAGGCAAATGATCATTTGCGAATATTTATGTAAAATAATTTTAAAAAATATCTTTTTTTAATGCATCTAAACAACAAATTTATATGTATATTTATATATATATATATTTTGTGCAATCAGGTAAATATTTACACCAATCTTTTTTTACCATCTTCCTGTTTTTAACTAAACCTAGACTTTTCAACTTTTCATAGCTGCACGCTAGAGAGTATTTTATTGAAGAACGATACATGGTTGGTATACGTGTGGCTTCAGGTACAGACGGAGTAAATGACGCTGTCTCTATACCTACGCTCCAACAATTCGAAAATCCTACGTCCATTCCCGCGAACTCTTTTATTCCAGGGATTGACACAAAGCTCTCCAAACACCAAACTATCCACGTGAAAAATTGTCTTCGACTGTCTTTCGCTTGCATTGAGCTGTTGTTTCTCTTTTATTGTTTGTTTAGATTTTTTTTCCATAACTATTTGTGCCATTACGTCTAATATTCGTCGTTGATATTGATTTCCAAAAATTTTATGTTACGTAATCATGTCACGTTAATCCCGCTACATTAATTATGCAATAACTGAGATTTGCAGAATAAAGCGTTCCATTGCAAACCATGTTTCGCATCTTCGGCTATAAAATGTATTTTAACCCGTCGCCAGCAATTATATTTTTACTCTTTCCGTCCAGCCTAAGTTTTCTTACTATTCCAGATTTTTAAAAAATTCAGAATTATTTTCAACATCTCAATTACATTACCAAATAGTTTTTTTAACAAAATATTTTAGGAGAGGAAACCGCCCTTCTTTGTTTTGGAAATATTTGAGAGTAAACTTCGCTCGCGCAAAAAAGAAAAGATTCAGATTGCAAACAGATTAAATCATTAGTCGCAAAACAAAGCAGTATCATTAGGGAATGCTGTCAAACTCACGATAGAGTATCTTCTTCGTCTCATCGGATACAGCCTTAAGCGTACAGCATAAGTGCAATGGTCGAGGAGTACTGCATCAAAAGCGCACAATACTAGAACTGTCTGACTATATACGCGCCTTAATCCCTTACGGGCTGCTTAATTCCAGAACGATTACCTTTACGCTTGGGCCCACCAGATTTTCCACTCACATATGGTATGCCTATGATCCCCACGTCACAGTCCACTTTGCTCGCATCTCGCATGCTTCCACATATGCACACGCAATTCTCGTACAGAGAAAGATCTGAGACGCACACAGACATAGAAAGTGCATCTATTTCGCGCGTTCGATACGCGGCCACACGCGTAACCTCCGCGGATGTACGCGCATATTTCTAAAGGATCGTAACAATACGCCGGCACTTCGATACATATCGAACGCGTACACACTTATGATCGTACATGCAAACAACATGGTAGTCAATTCACACATGAACATGAACGCACACAATATGCTTTTCATATACAGACACAAGCGGAATATGGTACCGTCGGTGCTAACGGGGTTGTAATCTGCTTTGGGGCGTTTTTGCCGCTTTCTGGCACACTGGCCTGTAATCTTTCGACAGACCGTGACGTCATTGGTTCTCTATTTTTTGGTACACTAACAATGTCCCCCGTGATGGAGCTTGAAAATCGACATACGGTCAAGCGACAAGTTATTAACAAACGAATACTGATTCTTCACGTTGTATACTACAATAAAATTCAACGAGATTAACCGATTAATTTTCTACGTGACATAGAAGATTCGTTTGATCAGGCACCTGCATATATATTTTCATGCAGAAAATACATTTTCATGAATTTACTTGGATGTACAGAATGTTCCGTCAATCTTTTTTAGATATGAAAAAAATCAATTTCTATAAATAGCCGGATGACAGAAAATTGTATTTGAAAATGTATTTTTCTGTTATTTATACTGCTGTATAAATATTATAGTGATGGAAGAAATAATTTATAAGATAAATATATATTGCGCATGCACACACCGCGTGACGGGATAAAATGTACTTTGTGTGATCGATGATTAACGCATAACATATTCAGCATGTGATTTGTGATCCAATCGGCACTCGACGCGTTTGTAAAAGATGCGATCGTGTAGTATGGAAATTGGTCTGTGATCTACTGCTCTCAGATGGAAATTTTAATCGTCACGCACTATGTCATTGCGATAGTGTGTTAAGCATATGCTATTTCGAATCGGACAATTTATATTTTGACGATACAAGCGATTTTACATGGCATACGGTTATCCTCTTATCGCAGCTTCGTGTCATAAATCTATGTTAAAACTTTTTACATTTTTTCGCATATATCCATAACGACACACAAGTGCCATATACATATGATGAATACTCTCTATCTGTATAACTTCCATCGCGCACGTAAAGAATTACTTTCCTAGGGACGATTTTCAATTTTTCGTAAGGAGTAAAGAAATCGACGGGAAGAATTCTCGAGGCGTGCATTCGCAAATATCTTTTCATCGAACACGCATAGCCTTTTCGTATTTCTTCCTCAAACGTCTAGAATTCTTGTAGATACTCTATCCGATTTCATAGAAATGGTAAATCGTCGACGAGCAACGTCGATCATTTCCATTTCTTAATAGATTCTATACAGGATGATTGGACCGAGAAACTCGATCGGAAATAATTTGACGTAGTTGGCGAAGGCAATCATCGTACATATATAAGTTTCTATGGATATAATAAAATATAAACATGATACATCTTTATGTACTACCATTAGTGCTCTTAGGCAATAATAAAGAACAAGTAAAGAATAAGATCAACTCTTTGCGTTATTCTGTTTCTGCAAAACATATTTTTCTAAAAAATGACGTTAGTTGGGAACAAATTAAATTTCTATTATAATAAGTTAACATTTAGAAGGAGATCATATTGTTAATCATTATACATCCTACTACATATCCTGTAATATAAAAGATGTTAATATTATCGCTAAATTACATTGTATTATTGAGAAACAGTATAGAGAGAAATGCGGTGTTAGTAAATGATTAGATTAGTCTATTTAGATACTGGACATAACCGCAGCAAGCGTAATCATTTGCTCGCGGTGGTTTCGACAAATAGTATTCGGTATATATTAATTATTGCTCATCTCCTACCTTGCCTCACGCACGCGCGCAGTTTGACTATATACATCATACATATATTCAGTTTCTCGTAATGATCGCATATTCTCTGGATTCAATAATGCAAGTAACTTATTGCAATTCTCATTGGATGATGAATATTTGTAGAATTCATTGATCACTCGCACCTGTTAATACACAGATGCACTGAGAGGAATTATTGCCTAATGATAAGTAATAACGATGAAAGTAATAACGGTTAAAATATCGGATTGAAACAGAAATTCGTAACGCTATTCACTTGTATTATGTCTACATTTTCTAAAAGATATTTTTTTAAAAATTTGACAATTATATCATTTGATAGAACTAAGTTTCCAGCTTTAAGAATCGAATTTTTTAAATTACGATATTGTGATTCGTAACGGAGTTATCAAAGCGGGCAATCAAAGCCAAAATGCTTCTTTTATTTAATCTGCAATAAACTCAGTAACAAAAAATCTTGGGAACATTTTTTAAAAACGATTTTGTCGGAAAAATTTTAAGCTTTCACGTTAAAAAGTAAAAAAAATTTGACAAGTTTTTTTAACACGTGACAGGCCCACAAATGAAAAGAAAGTTTCTCATTTTTGTTCAGCTCGTAGTTTTTTACACGTAAAAATTATCAAACTCACGGAACTCACAATATATAGTGATCTTTCGCAAGTAAAGATTTTAAGCTTTAAAATTCTTTGTTTAATTTAAATTTCATTTATTTTTAATAAAGTTACAGCTACTTGAATTTTGAAGTTCGTAGCGCTACAAACTTTTGTCTACAAACAACCTAATAATTGCAGTGTTACGCCAGCAATATTGTACCGTAATTGTTTGTATACATATATCTAGGTATATAATGAAATTGTATGGCATGATTCTGTTTCGGAGAGAATACAGTATAGAAGCTCACTTGAGACGACCTGTTATTTGTGTCAGAATTCAGGATAGAATTCTATTCATAGTTATGTGCTGTGTAATACATTTGAAAAACAAAAATATAACATATATAGAAAATATATATTAAAATATGCATGCGTATCATGTAAAATATGCGCGGCAAATATAAAATTGAAAATAAAATTATATTCTAAAATCGGACATGAATTATGAAACGTTTAAAATAGGCTTCATATATTTTAGAATCATATAATATATTATAGAATATTTATAAATCTCATAATTTTTGTAAATTTTGCACTATTTTATTTTCAAAGAATTATTTGGAATACATTTTTTCTATAAAATTATTTTCTGCAAGCACATTAATCACACATAACACAACATAAAATACTAATACATTTATGAATATTTTAATTATTTTATTAATTAAAATTTACGCAACACTATAATATTGCCAAATGATAAAAAATCATTACGTGAATCCGACAGAATTACAATCATTACGCTTCAAAACGTTCAACAAGTTAATGAACGTACTCAGTAATCAAACTAATTAAAATGAATAACTTAAGCAAACTTGTTAACGCAAAAATTTGTTTAAACAAGCGCTATGTTATTTCCGGTTAGCTAGTAATCTATCAAAGGACTCCTATCAGTTTTTCAATTCTGATATCGTCTATCATGCAATATATTAGCGCCATAAATAATCATGAAATGGCGACGTATCCGCTTAAAAAGGCTTGGTTTTTGTCATGAACATTTAATCCTCATTCGATCGTGTACGCGTTATACTCTCATTGCATATAGCAAACACGTGCACCCAACACATGCAAACTAGTCCACCGTTTTAATCGCTGCTGCATTGTTTCCTACGGCAATAAAGGGGAAAATTCGGGAAACGGCGCCGAAGAAAAGGTCCGCGAATTAGCCCGTATGAAGGTCTCTCTTTCTCTCTTTTTTTGTTTTGCGGTCGTCCGTTTTTCTATCTGTCGCGTGGGTAGCCCCGTAAATAAAAGTCGGAAACGGAAACGGTCCAGCCACGGAACGCGTACAACTTTGCAAGTTGAGATAATGGACCAAGGATAATTAACAGTCCTCTACTCGCGTGTGCACCGACACGAGTGATTTTAATTTCTGAATCTATCTCGACTATCACACGAGTGATTTGCTCGTTAGCGCTCGTTCCGCATTCCGCTGTGAACAGGAGACCGCCAAATGAGGGATGTAAATATAGCGCTGTTGGAATTAGAGGCGCCGTATTTATCACAAAATGAAATGAAAACTTATTCGTAGTATTATGATGTAGCTATGTATACAAAGCGCGTAAAGATAATGGGGGCAGATTTGTATTTTTGCTAATACAAATGAAATAAAAATTATTCATTTTTATCCTTTACCTAAATTATTAAATTCTTCTATATAAGAGATATTTACAGATAAACCTTTCTCTCTTGTATAAGATATCTTTTTTACATATCCGACGGTAAAGGGTGACAATCTGGCATCTTGACTTTCTATTCGGACTGATTTTACATTTCTTGCTGAAATTGCTTCAGAAGAATACCTACGTTATTTCACATAATTTCACATGCACAATGTGCCTCTTGGAAAAATTCTCGACAAATATTTCGCATTTTTGTATATTGTACGAACGACAATATTCGGCTTTCGAGTGTCACGAAATAAAGATGGTAACACTCTGCCTGGCTTTGCCCCTCTTTTACGCCATATCCCAACAGAATCCTTCGACATAACGACACGCCAAGGACTTCCAGGATATTTGCTCGCGGCAAACATGCCATTGCAACTGCAACTACGGTGATTTTCGGCACTCTGTCTCATAGCTGAGGCTTTATGGCAATGGCGAGGCTCAGAAAGCGTTATTAAACCTCGAAGGACGATGCAAGGAATTTTCGCACTGTTCATGGTAGTCTTTGGCAGACTTATGCAGCGTCTTATATATACAATATTTAGTTACAAATAGGTTCTAGTAAAGAAGAAATAAGATCATTACATCCTCAAACTTAAAGCTAAGAAGTTGACATTTCTCATGAATTATTTATTATTATAAGGAAATTATAATAAAGAGATGAAGTTACGTATGAATGTGTGCATAAATTGGCTATACATCTCCTACGAATCCATCAGAGAATTATCACGCTCAGAATGAAATATCGAATCTCCGACTCTCATTTGTCGAGATATTTGATTTCAAATTGCGTATTCCCATATTTATACATGTTGATATAAATTGCAGTAATATTCTCTGAAAATTATTCAAAGCAAATTACAACTTACTAATTATCTGACTGTCTCTTTGATTATCAAACTTTATCATTACTTGTTAGAAATATAAATCTTATATGTATAAAGTAATACGTGTGATAATATTAAATCACATTTGCTCACAAGATACCTCGGAATAAATTACAAAAATTTTGTCTTATTTAAAAGATATTAATTTCACATATATATTAATAATATTCGTTTAATAATTGTTAACACTTTTATTTAGTCTATATCCTTTTCTATTAACTCGTTGTTTAACAACATAGAGAATTAAATCTAAAGAATTAGTTTTACTTACAATTAGTAATGTTATACTTTTTTAAAACATTTTTACAAATTAAAATATAACAAAAGTAAGAAAGTGTATATATAGTATCATTATAAGTAAATAAATACAAATTTTTATCATGCCGATCGTTAAAGTACGTACCAACAGTCAAAAGTTAAATTGCAATTTCATAAAATTGAGTCAAATGTTGTATTTTTAAAAATAAGAAGAAAGAAGTTAGCGAGAAAAAAAATATTTAGTGAGAAATCGGACAGATCAATGTCATCTGCAATATTAAAACCTGAGGCAAAATTATGTAATTGTGTGAAATGTCACTTTTATATAAATAGGGAAGAACAAAGAAAATTAAAAGTTAACAAGAAAAACAATGCTATTACAAAAATATTAAAAAGTTGACTCTTCGTGAAGCATAGAAAATTAGAGTTATATCAAATTAATTAAGAAAACAAATTTTGAACGAAATTGAATGAAATTTGTTGAACAATTTCGACACAGTATAGATTATAGCCATATATATTTTTAATATCTTTATATCTTTAGACAATTTTTATCAATCTTTATCATTTCAAAATTATTTTATACATTATTTTAAATTATAATTATTTTTATACGTTAATATCTAGAGATCTGTGTATAATTCTAGCTTCAAAAAACAAGACTATCGATCACGTGCAATCTTCGATGTTAGATAGAACCCTATCAGTAGAAGGTTAAATTGATTGTGAAATTCGTTTTAAAACTTCAGAAAAACTTTTCCCTCCGAACGTGTACTTTTTCCAGGATCATTGCTTCAGGAAATGTACATTTGAAATTGTACATCCCATCGTTATTCGATTGCTCGTATATTTTCAATTTATTTCATTTGCTACATTACGATATTATTTTTACAATCGAATTTTCATTATTTTATTTTCATATGAGCCTGCAAATTCATGAAAAAAGCAAGAACTTGAAATTATAATTATTTGTTTCTATTTAAAAAGTAATAATTAATTTTCTTCATCATCTTGAGTATTAACAATCAACACATACATAAATCTAGACGGTGAACGTTGAAATAACATGCGCGAGTTTTAGAGAGTAATTATCCGTCGACGAAACACACGATTATTGGCGTAGCGCGCGCATTGAAAGTATTGGCCGGCTCCTGTTTTCGCCAGACAACACTTAGCACTATCAATCTTTCGAATCCAACACTTCGGTAATCTTCTCGGCAAGAAATATGGTGGATCGTAAAAGCAGCGTGCGCGAATGTCGGAATAATAAATCGCAGCTCCATCCCCCTGTTTTCCCTATACGCGTCGGTCCAGTCGCTTTTTCGATCACGTTTCCTCTCTTGCCAGTCTTTCTTTGACATCGATTTTGTATCGGACAGGTAATTACAGGATCCAAGTTATCCATGCGAATCCATCGGTGAAACGTGCTTCGAATTATTATCGTACATCTATGAAGTCCATATCCTCGCCAAAGCTTTCTCCCTTAAATCGTTGCAATGTCATTTGTACCTTGCTTCCTTTCTTCTTTACCTTTTCATGTTGGCTCCCGTTTCACGTATCGAAGAATATAACTGCTTTGCAAGATCACGCAGCACCATCACCATTTCTATATTTGTGGCAAACCATTCCGTAGAATTTGGTGGATAAGAACGGTCACGTGAGTGGTATGGCTATAGCGCGAGGGGTGTAAATGACGGCCAGAGGATTAAAAAGGGTATCCAAAGGTTACTGCAACGACTTGTGAAAAAGGGGTTGAGTCTATTTTCAGCTCGGTTCCGATATTACTTTCAGCAGGCACTGTATCTCTGCATTAAGGAAGCGTTTCGCTGAACTTTATTGAGTCCACTGGCCGCATTCGATTTTCTCTCGATCGACGGCGTCGCCCTGACACTTCTGTCGATTGTTGCGGTCCAGGAAATGAATTGGGAGTAAACACAGCGTGGCGAAAGCCGCGAGCCACATCTGTCCGATCAACCGCGAGGAATCAATGAAAACGTTTAAAGTTGTCTGGTACGTATCTTGTGTTCGACAATTGTATTTAATAGAATTTTTTGAACAAAAATGTGTTTAGCTGATCATTGCATGGACCAGGTCTAGAAAATAACATTGATGCTTTAACAGCCTATCAAAGAAAATCATTCATTTATAAGTCGATTACTGAATCTGTATTTCGAAAACGAGAATTCATATTCTAACCTTTATTATAACTAGCTTTGCAAATTGCAAAATTTTTATTAATTTTAATTAATAATAATAAGTTTTAATCATATCAATAATATCAATAACATCTTCTAAACGTAATTGATGTATAAAAATGTTTCAATAAATCGATATATAAAGAGATTTCAATAAAACGACGCTACGCTTTGATGAATCCACATTAAGAGCCTCTTTCACTAATTTCTGATTAAATTAGTCGACGATCAACTTGCAGAAGTGTCAATAGCAGTTTAATGTATCAGAACATCTCCTCTCTCTTTCTCTTCTGAGATAAACGATGTTTAGCTCTCAATCGTTGGCAATCGTGATGATTGAGGTAAGCCTCGATTAGCATTAATCGGAGTTAATTGATGAAAGAAGCCCTGTCCCGTGTATAAGTTCGGAATGCTCGATGAACCAGATGCTGTCGCTTCGACATGTCGATTGTGAAGCGCGTCCGACACGGCAAGGGAAAATAAATTTTTATCGATGCTACGAACGTCGTCGAAAATGCGAAATTATTTCAGACCCCGACGTCTCTCTCTCTCTCTCTCTCTCTCTCTCTCTCTCTCTCTCTCTCGCGAGCAGTAATGCACTTCCCGTCAGGTGCACTCTACGAGCGCGCGTAAACCGGCGATGGAACGCTGATAAACGTGTGCTTTTTAATCGTCGGAACGAACCATGGTAGGGGAATACAAGAACGGCTTCTCGTTAATTCTTTTTTTTATGCTCGTCGTGCATCAACATTGTCATGTCATTGGTGGATTGGCTCATTTGGAACGTGGATGCGCGGTTATGCGGACGCACGCGGCCAATTTCCATGCAATTCGCAACTGGATAGGAAGAGCTCCATACTATACACATATACTATATATATTATATATATATAGGTAAACTAACGACAGATATACATACATATATATAAATAAAATTCCACGCCAACGAATAGGTATATATATTTTTTTAACAACGTCATTCGATTTTTATCGCCGCAACTTTCAATGGTTTCGCCTCCAACGCGTGTTTTCATGGGCTGACGGTAAATTGCAGATTGAATGGACGATAATAATTTCTCGATCTGATGCAAAATATGCGCGTCGGCGGACGAGTTCCATCGGCGCGAAAGCACCCGGGCTTTACAGCCCCGATCGTTCATTTTCATCTTTTTTTTTTGTTTTGTTTTATAGTGACACAGGATGAGGTCGGGCATAGAAAAAAACTTCAATCGCTCGACGAGCTACACGCGCGTAAAGCGACATAGCAACGTCCATTGTCTTATATCCGATATCGATTATAATAGGTTCGAAATGAAACAATGAACTTTATGCAATCTCATTATCGCGCTCTAACAGAGATATACCGATACATTATTGTGAGCAATAACTGTATTTTACGCTTCTGCCGCTTTATCGCGTAGTTGGCAAATTGCGACGCGACGCGTTTTATGTGTTGAGAATTTTATGATTATTTAAGCTGATTGCATGTACACGACCATACTCTCTTTCAGTTTACGCTGAGCCTGCCTATAATCGATACGAGGATTTGCGCGTATATCGCGCGAAAATTTACCCCGACGCAGTAAGATAAAATTAATTTCACTGCGAGTATACCGTTATTAATATACATATTATGCGTATTTCCCCTCTTGCAGTAATTATCACGTTCTAACCATCTTTTTATCTCATTAATAAGTTATTTGCGGAAAGGATTAATACGTCATTTTCAATATATAAATATTTTAATGTCAATTATACACGTTATATTGTAATATGCTTGGCGCAACGGTATAGCTGATATTGTTGTCTGACGTAATTATAGTATATGTGCACGATCGATGTACACGAAAAGGCTCGCTCGTATCTCGTTTATAAACTAGGAAGTAGTCAACTCTGCCACTCTTACTGGGTGATTTTCCAGAATGGAGAGAGAGAGAGAGAGAGAGAGAATAATGTATTCTCCTGGGTATACAACTTCTTCGTTCTCAGCGGCCGTACTCGTCGTCAGGGACAAAGTTGTCGTTCGACCATGCAACCAGGACCACCGTAACAACCGCCATTGCCATGTTAATAGCCTACAGCCCAACGTTACACAACCACAGCCTCTTTGGCTTCTTCGACTAGATTAAGGCGCGTATAATTTTACCACATTATCCATATCTCTTCTAAGTTAAGCGAAGTTAAGAGAAACGAAGATAATTAGAATGCAAATACGGGATACGTGCTAATTTGGTGGGTGATAATCAAACTATTCGAGTCTGTTATCACAAGAAGTTAACTTCTTGAAGAGGAACAGTCTATCATGATACACATAAAATAAAATCTTATACTGACAAAAAGTTTAGCAAGTAAATGTGATCACTAGCGATACTATATTACTCGTAATTTACGTCTTTTCACAAAAATTTTACGTGCTCCTACTGTAGATGACAACAGTTATAAAGTGAGTAATGATGTAACGAGAAACGGAGTTCTTTGTACATTTGTCAACCTCGACAAATGTATCCGATATATAGCACAATTCGTTGCAACAAAAGGACAATACAGACACACACGATCGTACACGGACGCGACGGTAACATTTCCACAACATTACCGTCAGTGTGCACACCGCCCTACCATTTTTCGTAGCGATTCGGAGTATAGCGAGCTTCAACTCGTCTCACCATCTCGGTTCGAAATCCCAACAACAAATGAATGGAAACTCGGGCTTCCGGCGCGCACGCAATGCGGATCGTTAACGACTTCGCTCTTAGTCCTCGAGCTCGTCCATCGAGATTGGATGCGAGCGAGTTGTTAACAACTTCGGTGAGATATATCCTCGCCGATATTCCTCAATATCATTCGCGGTGGCACGGCCGCCCGAAGGTAAATGGAGATACGAGATCGCGACGTTGGCCTCGAAGGAGCGCCGCCGCTCGGAGCGCGAAGGTGGATCTCGTTTTAATTCCGAGCGTCTCGTGCATATTCAGAAGTTTTGCGCCGAATGTCAGGACGTTGTTATGCTAAGACCGCGAGCGTTCCCGGTTAGCTCTTAGCATATTTCGCCTATATTTCCAGCAGTGCCGCAGCCGCGCGAAGAGCGCGCGCCAACGTTCACGAGAGAGGCAATGATGACGACGCCTTGTTCGGAACGTTCGCTCTACCTTCGAGCTCTCTACGTTTACCGTCGCCTGCTATCCATTTGCATTAGCGGGTTTAATTACTCCTAGGTACGTTCTATTTTCAACTGCTTGGCGACGACCGTCGTCACCCGAATGCTTGTCTCGTGTTTCAACTTCGGACTCGTGAGAGTTTCGAGAGGCGACACTCGCCACGACTCGCCGCGAGTTGGGAGAGCTAACACGCGAAAGGGGCTACTGTTTCGTACACTGCACGTTTGAAATCGCTTTCAAAGTGACTTCGGGACAAGTAAGCAGAGCAAAACCGTGTGTTTCTTGGAGTTTCCTCGGCCAGCGTAATCGGACGTACTGCGGCAGCCAAGAAGACGAGTGATTGCGACGTCTGGATAAGGATCTTGATTGACCGTGATGAAGATAACGCCATGTAAACGTATTTATTCGCAGCGGCGAGGTTTAATCTATCCTCATCGTCGAGTTGTCGCTACAGCGACCCGATGACGAGACTAGATAATTAAAGGCAACAATCATGCAATTAAAATTGTCTAACGGTGTGGCAAAGCCCGTGCTGCAGGCGACAAGCAGCAAAATTAGCATTGTCGAAACGCGTTGACGTGTGTTATAAGATGGAATGACCACGTACGTTGTTGTGCAGCGTGAATGTAAATTCAAAATACTCAGAAACGCGTGTTACATCGTAAAAGCAGCACGAGAAAATATTTATGCTGAAAACGATTACTAACCAAACGTTGAATAAACAAGGACCATTGCATCAAATGGACGTAATTTTATATTCTTTATTAATGTTTATGGGCATTTTAATCCGACTCTTTAATTACAGCCACTATAAATAACAGTTATTAAATCACTAATATAATAATGTGGTTCAAAGTGAGATATCTCTTTATGTTGCGTCTGCTACAATAAATCTCATATGATTGATAATACAATCTAATGCATAAATTTCGACTAAATTTGAAAATGACCGAAATACTCGACGGAAATTCTTGATATTTTCATCCTCGTTGCCGCATGAAGCAGGCAGAACATGAAAAATCCATTTTTGTCCGCTACTTAATGCCCGAAATTTTCGTCCGCGACGCATACTATCTCTCTCAAGCGTCGGCTTTAGATTTATAGATGCCAGGTAGCCATGTCTTTGCAAGCAGCGACGTGTGCAGCGAGAAACGTATACAGGCGCGTGCTAGGTCCGCGCTTCTGCTTTCTGTCGTTCCGCTCTGTTCCTATCTCGCTTAACGTATTTCCTCATTATTTATGAATTTATGCGGCCGCACCGTTGTAAATGGATTTAAAAAGGATTAACACGAGCCGTCGTAGGCTGCAAGATACGTTCACGCGAGGTACACGAAGGATTACGCGGTGAAGTTTTTATTGAGAAGATTATTCCGAAATATGGAGCGAGTAAAAGAATACGTAATACGCTCCCGGCTGCATATGCATGCTCGCTTTAAACGCGATTAGAATTTTTAGGGCAAGGTATGTGCTCTTTATGTACGAATTTTTCTAATTTTACATTAAGAACATATTAAAAAATATGCACATGCTTAAACGTTTCGCTGATAAAAGGCTACTAAAAGCGTCATTATCGTAAAAATAATTATGTCTCTTTCAAAATTAGAATAATTAAATTAAAATAATTAAGCTAAAATTGAAAAATTAATTTATCTAATTTACTTACTAAATTACGAATTTCGAGTTAAATTTGTGCGAAGAGACGTGAAAAAAAAAGAAGTTTGTATTGTAGAGTGTTAATCGTAATTTATTACACGATATTCATTAGCTCTTCATTCATAAGCTGCATTATTCGATGCGTTAGGTTACAGGGAAAAAGGACGCTGCGAGAAACGAGCGTATAATCTTGAAGACAAATGCCGTCTTACGGGGCCCAGGCGATAGCTCGAAAGTCGTTCTCGCCCGTGCAACTCAGACATTAATAATAACAGCGTAACTAGGTCGTTACTTTTCGAGGGGAAAAATAATTTCCAAGTGTAATTAGATATTCGCCACGCCGGAGAGGAAGCTACAGACAAGGAAACTGCGTCTGCGCGGGTACTCTGTTTTCCCGTTAAAGGAATGACGCATTAATCAGCCGCGAGTTTTCTCGCTTCCCGTTTTCTTTCTATCGTTCTTGCGAATTTCTTGGCACTTCTTTACACGAACACAGTGTATACATTAAAGTCAGAATGGATAATTTGATAATTGCATCTCTCTTTCTGGCTTTTACAAAATCATCTTCAGAACTTTTATAAAATAACACGCGAAGAATCAATCATAAAATTATTTATATTTTCATGAAAACTAAATAAATGTAAAATATTTAGATTGCACAATATACTGCACACATATCTTTTTTTATACATTATATTATATCATAATGTGTGTATATAAGGATCATTTATAAAGTTATCTTCCTCAAGTCGTGCCATAAATACAAGAAAGACGCAAGAAAAAAAGATTAAAATATCTTCAACTGATAGCGCAGTTCCGTTATGCCATTCCGCGGAAGTACGAAGTAATATAAATGAAAATAAATAATATCAGGAAATAAATGATTAAGCTAAACTTGAGATTTACTTCGGATATCCTCAGACAATCGAAATCCGTCGTCGAGATTCGCTTTTATTCACAGAAGAATCCTCGTTTGTAATTTCCTCATACATAATCTCGCTTCAGGGTCTAAATCGCATCTAAATCCTAATTTATGAATCGTCGAGAAAAGATGTAAATACAATCGAAATGTTATCTACGGCCAGGATGAAGAGAAAAAGGGAAACGTTGTGGACCACAATGGGATTAAAAAATATATCCCAAAGGCGTGCCCGATTCCACTCCAGCGACGATCGATCATTCGTATATATTACCATTTCCGCGGTGGAGTTTGGTGCGCGGAGAGAAAAAGAGGATATCCATCTTCCCGTGGCATTCGACGTCGACGTCTGCGGGTATACACTATCGTTGCCATTGCTATGTAAGGGAACCGTCGCTATTTCTCTCGGGGAGAATGCGATAGGAAATAAAAGTGACAATGTTTCCCGCGCCCGCGCCGGCTAGACTATTTCTCTCATTATTTTCCTTTTCACTTCGCCAATGACAGGCTATCGGATTCGTGGTAATGAGCTGCAGTTTTGTACGAGTCGATCTCCAGAGCTTGGTATCCGCATTCTTTCGTGAGAAAAGTTTCTCGTTAACTTTATACTATCGGAAAGAAACTCCGTAAAGTCATCGAATCGAAGGTTTCTTCGATTAGAACAACGCCGTGTTTCGTTTTCTATTTCAGGAAAGTCAAAAGTAACACTGTTTCAGAAGAAATAAATCAGACGTTTGATCTAGACATTTAAATTAGAAATTAAATTATACATACCAGATATATTCGGGTTGTCCAAATATCTCAAATAAAAAACATATGTAGATTGGAATAAAACTCGGTGTTAGTAAAATCTGCAAAGATTCAACTGACATGTCGCTTCATTCGTATATGTGTTTTATGGATAAATTGAAGCTGGATATATCCACTGTGGAAAAATCGATTGACATGACGTGCTATTTGCTATTAATGACCGCACGCCTAACAGATCGAAACTTTGCAAAAGCGTCACTAGTAGACTAAGTTACGACAATGGTTATTGAGTTTACAAAAGTTGAAGATCGAAATTCTTGCGGTAATTACCATTTCCTATTGAAATGGCACTTCAACACGGTTGACATTTCAATATATTGAAACCATCGCTTTAAAACACAAATTATTATGAAAACAAAAGGAATACGAAAGTTTCATGTTTAATAGCATTGTAACACTATTATGAGCTCATCGTGATGATTAGAACACATGTGTATGAGAAGTATTATTTCAACAGGACATGGATTGCATATTTGTGACGTGACAGAGATGAGTTTAAAACACTCCTTCTTTTCTCTAAAGATATTTCTGCTCTTTTAGCTTGTCATTAAATGTTATTAAATTATACGTTATATACTACAGATAATACTAGACGTTAGTTAAATCAATATGTTGTACGTGGTATGCCAAAAAATAATGAAATGCAATTTTTTCTCAAGCTCTAACAACACTGCAAAAAATAAACTGCGTCGAGTAGAAAGATACTTCCTCATTCGTCTCGAAGACAAAAATAAAGCTCGAAAACAATTAATTTGAAACAATAGATAAAAAGATGTTCGATGTTATGAATACTATCTCTCGAATACTATCATATCGATAGAATTTAACTCTCGATATGAAGACTTCTTGTTAGAAGACTGGAAAACTCGCTGGCGCAAGTGCATTATTTCTAAAAGATGCTACTTTGAAGGGGACTGTATTGTTTTTAATGAATAATTTATTAAGTTATTTATTCAAAATTAAATTTCATTACTTTACTAAAACGCACTATGTACATTATATATCAGAAATGTTATACGTTTGTCTATTTTGTGTATTCATTAATGCAATTACTTAATCAAATAAAACGTTACAAGTTAAACCGAATCGGACTCAGAATAGAACGGCGGTCAACAGTATGTGGTCGTGATTCGATCGGTTCGTTTGCGAAAGCTGGTGAAAATAGAAAATGAAAATAGCAATTTCACGGCGTAGTGGCGGAAGAGGTAAAGAAGACGATGGAAGATGTCTGAAAGAAGGCTGACGTGCCCGAAAGACGAAAGGCGAAACGAGTAGCGCAACAAGAAGGAGAAAAATACGAGAGAAAACGAGGGAGAAGACAGGCGTGATTCGAATCTTGTGCGATACGAAGACGTGGTAGTAGGTGCGCCCTTTGCCACTCCGAGACTTCCTTACTTCCTACTTTTTCGAACTCAGCGCGCACGTTCCGCCTCTTTACTTCTGTTCTTATCCCCGGTTTCGATTAATCCTTACACTTACAAGTTCGAGCTTGTAATAATGACGGCAAGTTTGAAGAAGCATCGTTATATTTAAAACTAAAATTATTTTAAAATATTCCTCCATTTGTTTTCATATTCCACAGCAGAAAAATCTTCCAAGCAAACTTGTGAGAAATTGCAACTTTCTTACATTTTATAACACAGCAAAGTAATAATAACTAGAAATAAATAATTTTGATAAAATATTATATTCAATTATATTTATAAAAATACAAAACGATATTTTGCTTAGAATTGAAACAATAAATTATAATGTTTCTTATTTTATCTTCATTTAATTCTAATAACGGATCAATTAGACGACGACAAGACAACAACGATAAACAAGATAAACCGATGTAAAATTAATTCAAGTTCAGACTATGAACAGAGTAAGCTACGTCAATTTGGTGGGCAGCGCTGACGAAACGAGCGACAAATTGTGATTAGTCGGCGTCCCTTCGCGCCTAGCAATCCATTAAGGCGACGGGGATCTTCTGATTAAAATTCACCACCTCCTTCATTCCACCGTCGTTAAGACGGTCGCAAAATCGTGTCTGCTCTTCCCGGTCCACCCAAAGTTGCGACTACTCCGAACGGGAAGATAAAGAGGATGCATGAGAAAAAGATAGCGGCATGAAACTAGTAACGCTGAGAGCATCGTATCGTTATGAAATGAAACTTACTGTTTCGTGTACTGCAACAAATATAGCGAGTATATGTACTCTCGTGGTGTGAGCGTGAAAACATCGGTGAATGCTGCGAAAGTAATCATCCGAGATGATTAATGGAACTATCATCTGTATTGCTTCAGCTGAAGCAATTTTAAAAATCTCAAAGAAATAGAAATATGTTTTTAACGCATATGTTTGCAAAAAATCCATTTATGTATGAGATGCGTACGATCCAACTTTATTTTAAAATTTCATTTCGTACAGTTGATCCGAATAATATATCAATGGAAATACCTCTCACAAAGATTTGAATTGAAGTAGATAAACATACACGTTTTCTTACTGTTTTCACAATAGGAATCGATTCGCCATAAATGACAGGCATCGTCGCAAGTCAAGCGAAAACAATACGCTAGAAAGACGGCTATATAATAAATAAATATAATAAATATTGAGGATATCGCGCGGATTAGGATACATAAGTAGATAAAGCGAGGAGTATCTTTAGAGAATATAGTCCAGTAGTTCCTAGAGAGCCGTGTTATTTTTTGGTTCCCGGCCAGCCCGATGGCGCTCGAACTATTTTCTGAATACGTAATTCTTGCCTGCGGAGAGGCAGGCGGCCAAATATTCATGCGACCTCATATCGTGAAATGCAAACGGATGATTCGTCTCTTGCGATACGTAAACTGGATTATGCGCCACTGAGGCAGGATAGAGTCGTAGCGAGAGGTGTACAGCGAATAAAGTAGAAAGCAAAGGAGCCCTACGGACCATCTAACGCAGACTCGAAGAATATAAAATCAAAGAGAGTTAAGGTTCTAAAACATTGAATGCCTGTACAATTTTGTTGCCTCCGCAGAACAGTTATGCCTTTCGAAAGCATCTCACAGAAGTAAATTTGATATAAGTGATTCTTCTTGCTCTTTGTACGACTTTGTCGTGTTTTTCATAATGACGTACATACACATTGTAATTTGTATAAACTGCATTTATTTGTAAATTATCATTTACATAGTAAGAAAGTTTGAAGTAACGATAATAATGGCAATATAATCTGCGTCTATACATAAGAAAACTTTGATAAAATTATTTTTTCTTATTAAGGTACAATTAAAGAATAAATAAGATTAGTACATTACACACTAATAGTTTGGTAAAAGTTTTTTGAATAAAATTAGTTCTCCATTTTTCGTGTCAAACAGAGGGGCGATGAAGTTTTAAATAAAAATCGAAATTTAATAAATTTTCATGTATTGTAAATGCTGTAATTGACGCGTAGGATTTTCGAAATATTGGAACATAATGGGGCATTGTTTTGATCAATAATTTTCAATAACTTTCTGTTTTCAGTTAGAGCCATAAAAACCAATGAAATATAAAATATGTACGTATATAATTGTCTCCCCGTTTTCAATTTTCTGGCAACTTTGCGTTTTATTTTAACTCCTATTAAATCACTTTAACTTGATTTGCAAAAGCCAATGACCCCAAAGACATTATTTCTTTCTTTAAATATGTATTTATTCAATTCTTTAAAATTGATAAAGGTTGGTAGAAATTTCGCGTTAAGATTTAGTCATAATTTAAACGATAAACCAACTCAACTATGGATAAACTAATCTAGCGACAGATAGATGGGAAAAGTGTTGTTCTAAAAGTGGCCAATTCCGTTCATGTGCCGAGAGTTGTTTACTCATCTCCATGATGTGTTTGCGCATTCTCAGTAGAACAATGCTGTTTTGCCAAAATTTCTCTCCCCTTTCCAATAGGAAGCGAACGTGTCTAAAAACCTGCTTTTTACAATCAAAATCCGCTTTTGTCAATAAGCATAAATGAAAATTTTTCCCAGTTAATCTTAAAAACAGTCCGTTTAGTAAAAAGTAATTAGTGTAAATAGGTCACACATAACGATTCAATTGGCTTTGCACGGAACATATAAAAACGTTAATTAGTCTACTAAAGCTCTTTATTTTAATGATTATATACTTCAATTAAAACTTCATTCGACTTGATTTTACGGCTTGTGGTCGAATACGCATAGAAACGTATAGGTAGCGACAAAAAAGTTTTCCTTTCATTTCTCCGGCTGATATGTCTGCTTACTTTTTGCTCACGGAAAGTTACGAACGATAGCATCCGCTTAGTATTATGTTGGTACGAAGTTTTTCGACTGCCGGCACGTAGTTGACTCGCTGAACAATATTTTCGTACCCGGACAAGCCGATAAAAAGTACCAGGATACTTCCCGTAATTAACCACTATACGATGCTGGAAAAAGCAAAAAATCCCACTACCAACGACAGGCAATCGTACATTTGTGTCTGTAAGCCGAAAAAAAGCCAATAGTAGGACAAATGTTTTATTTAGAACAATGCAATATGGACGAAGTAGAAATGGTCAGTTCCAGACAAGATGGGAGCAAACTTCGCCAGAACAGATTAATTTTCTATGCCATTCTCCTGTTGGGAACTGCTCGATTATCGATCCTGTTGCTGACGATGGTGGCGTAGGAAGTCGTCGGTATAGTGTTGCGCGAGGTCACAGTTATGCAACAAATTGTGATAGGAAACACCTGGATATCCGAGCAAGATTGAATGGATTACTCGGTTCTAATATCAGAAGTAATATAATTTTCGAATTATCCATGCGAAGTAATAAAACTGATCTTCCTTGTCACGAAGGCCGTCCTAATATAATAAAAAGCCGGCATCCTATTTTCCATAGACGATAAACGAAAAATATACAGCAGCTGTAATTTACATTAAAATTCATAGGACACGCGTGTTCTCGCCGCGATAACATCTTCGTGTGCAAATACACGTATTTCGCCTGCTCTATAAACACCATCAGCGAAAATTGCGAATGCTATATCACGCGGCCCTCGGGATTTTACGTATTTCGCGGCCGACGATCAATCGCCTAGTTCTCTATCTATAAACACAAGAGCAGACATGGGTTACGAGATATTAATTTCCGAGAGAATTCCGGATGCAACGTAGCATATAATTAAACCGTCACGATAAAAAAAAGTGTCCATAGAGTTCCGTCGTAGTGGAATGTTCATCATTGAATGTTTTCCATAGGTACACACAAAGCATAAAATTTAAAGGAAGTTTGAAATGAACGGTGCGTTGAGCTGATTCAGTAGACGAGAAAAAACAACTGCATAAAATAAAAACAAAAACTATACTCAATGATAATTTTTAAATTTAGTAAAATATTCTCCGTGCAACATTTTTGTTATATAAAAATATGCTGCTAAAATTAAAATTAATGCTATATAATATTCTATAAATTATTTTAATTATACTATAAAAATTTTATATAAAGTTCAAGTAAAAATATATATAGAAATGTATTTTATTTAGTATCTATAATATATTTTTAGACTGTTTTAAAATTATTTAATTTTGCGGTAAACACAATTCGTGTGAAATAAGAAAAAAAACATCGGAAATGAACTCGAATGGCAAATATACCGATAATATCGAAGACTATCTCGAGAAATCTACCGAAATAGTTAAGAGCATTAAAAAAGATATAAATATATATATATATATCGTATCGATAATTCGATAAGCCGCTCGATATCCCCGACCATTACTTTCTTCCTTTTTTAAATATTCACCGACTCATGAAGTAGCAATCTGTTTCAGTAATAACTAAAGTAAATGACTGGACGTAACGCCACTCGCTTGCAGTGCCACTAAGTCGGACGCAATGAAATTGTCGAAGAATGAAGGAAATCGATATCTCTAAGATGGACAACGAATTTGCATTGCGCGGCCATTACACATTAACGTCGAACTATGCTTGCTCCAAAAATTGATGCGCGCTATGTTATCTTTATTTTATACTTTCGTTTCGTAAACGACAATTTTAAATCATAGAATGTCTCGATCAATACCACTTTACCTCAACAAAGAGATTCGTTTAATTACGGAATGTTTTTTTACTTTCCTCGTAATTTGTGATGCAATTGGATTTTTATGAAATTTTAATAAAACTCCTTGATAACATTTTTCCCTACGAATAATGAAAAACCGATCGAATAAGAAAAAACTAAAATTTGTGAATAGCTTATTTAGAAAAGTATTGAATTCTATCGTAAGAAGTAAGAAAGTGTTAATTTATAAATTATTTAAATAAAGTAAAAACTTCAATGTAACTGCGAGTTACATTATCAGTGCTATTAACGCGCAAGTATTGTTCCTCTAACTAACATCGCGAGCTAATTGACGTAGTATTTGATTCAACTAATTATCCGTCTGTGCGCCAGTGTCTTTTCGTGTCTCGTCTCCGTTTCCTCCTAGCCTACTAATTACATACAAATATTCTGATGCGCTAGCACTCCTTTTGTGTAAACTTATGCCTTCGTACACATGTATAGTGCTTGCGCAGATGGGAAATAGCACAAGTACAAGTGGAGAAGCAAACATCATCTATGCACTTTGTAGTTTCGATGCGTATGCTTGCTGATACTGATTTGTATGTCGTTGTTTATCGTACTATTACTGTAATTGCCATAGGTATATTACAATTTATGAATTATTTGTTCCTAGTTATTATATTCATGTTAGCGAGATTAATTTTTGCATTAAGCCACGAAGGTTTTCATCAACGTGCAAATTCCAAACTCAATATTGTGTTTCTTATGTATATAATAATAATATATATATATACATACATATATAAATGCGAAGAGAAGTTAAAATGACATTAATAATAATGTAAAAAGTTAAAATATATTATTGTTTTAAAAAGGTAAAAATATATTGTATTAAAAAAGTTAAAAATATATTAAAGAATTTAATAGGCAAAAAATTTGTAATTTCTAGTTTCTGTAGTTGACATATGATATCACATTTTGACGTAGTTCTGGTTCGTTGGAATCTCATTACGTTCAGAGAATGAGACGCGAGGCGTCGCCAAAGCGCGAACAAAATGGGTGCATGCGACATTATAATTAATTAATTACGTCTGAAACTTACCGATTGTGGTGAGTACTGTCAGAGAATAGAGAAACGCCTTTGCAAAGTTCCATTCGTATTCCGGCACACGGCGTTCCGTTACAGTTTCGCTGGTAGAACTCCCGGTGTACGTCCCGGCATTCTGGGTCGCCATCATGTCCTCCGTGATCCTTTTCACTAGTTGCTCCTGAAATCGTGCGATCTCCTGGTCGGCCAATTTCGTCCAGTTCTCACGGTAGAGAACGTTCAAATGCTCCGTGATTATCCATATGTTCTCCACGGTCTTCGTCCGGGCCTCGTGATTCAGCTTTCATCATACACAGCAAAAGTTATTAATTAAGCGATGTTTGAAATATCGTCAGGTACTGTGGACTATGTCTATACGTTCGTCTTAAGATTATAATTGACATACTGTCGATTAAATTAAACTCGCGCGCGCTCGTTAATTAACACACGTCAGATGGGTTTGAATGCAGCATGTTTCGAATTTTATATCTTGTGACAAATGGTGAACTCTGTGTAATTGCTTCGTTATTGAACCGTACAACAGAAAATTCAGAAGTTTTGCACAGACAAAAGGTAAGTTGATAAAACGCAACAGAAAAAGGTTTTTTTTTCTAGTGGCGCAACAATAAAATCAGAAGAATTATTTATAAAAAGAACACGAATATTCAATCGTTTGCCGATGAGCGATTGCTATCGAGAGAACAATTCGTTGTTGCTATTATTGGCCGGAAGCAACAGACAGCAGCCTTTGTGCCAATGTCCTCGGGGAATACGCTTTTCCTGTAAAGCGTAAGGATAGCGGAAAGAAAGCACGATCGATAAAACTTCGTTGAAACGAGTGCTTCGCGCCAGAACGCACCGATAATTCGATTGACTTCGGGTTCACTGAGGTCACCTCAGGTAGAAAAGCGGAATGAAACCGGAGACGTGACGATAAATCGAGATCTAGTGCCGCCGGAACTGTTTGCTCTTCCAGACAACTGTCATGCACTCATAGTGTATCGACAAATCTGTTTACTCTTCTCCTATTATTCTTATTTTTACTGCACTTGCTCGTATGTACACATCCTACACAGTTATTAAGAAATATATCTACGACTTTTTTTACGTTCGAGAAACAGTTTCGTCATATATCTTTGTTGAGTGGTCACATAACTTCTTATAGTCTATGCTTTACAGCTACATTTGAGCATAACGAGGATACTTCTTGAAAAGGAAATCGCCCATGATTTAAAATATATACTCCAATATTTATCACTCGTGATTTCAAAAGAGCGCGATATTTCTCAAAGAAAAGATAGCAGAATTACTACTAAAGTACTACTACATAAAATTTCTACTGAAAAGAATCAAGATACGGTAAATGTATAGAGCAATTTCATTCTCTCACCTGTTTTATCCAAGCGCTGGTGTTCCTCCTGGTGTGCTGATTTCCAGCTATCGTCGTGGCCAGGGTCCTCTGTTGCAGGCCGACACCGTCAATGGTCCCACTCTCGATAGCCAGAAAGATGAAACTGCCCAATAAGGTGTAAGCCACAAGAAGGGAGCATATTCCGATGTTTATGATAAACCCCTTCAAGAAAGAATGCTGACTGGCTTTGTCAGGCACACCGCCGAAGCACAAACACCTCACTTGGCGAGATGGGTGCGTCTTCGAGCGTTCCGACGTCGATCTCTTTAGGGACGAGGTGTTGCCGTTATTCGCCGGCTTGAAGCCCTCGTAAGCTCTATAATGTCTAACGTTGTCCTTCTCCATCCTCTCTTGTTTGTCCTATCTACAAAATCACCGAGTCCTGTCGCCGTCAGTTTCGCATTTATCGCCGGATATGTCGTCGTACGCGCGCATTTGCCATCTACCACTTATTTCTGGTGATGATGGAGTTATCAGCCGAAGGCGAAAGATTCATCGGCTTTCAGTGACGCACGTGACAGAGTGTCAAAGGTTTTACACTCTGTTATCTGTTCGGGCGTAACGATCGTTAATTCGTTCACTGTTTGCTTACGTTCATTCGTTCGTCACGATTGTGCATACAATTATCTCGGATTATCATACTTTACGATAACGAAGATTCTCGGCAGGAACGGAGATTTATAATAGGGTTTTCTTCGTACACGTGTCCTCGAATCTCGTAGACTCAATCGCCACAGCCGCATGACTGGAGTTTCGCGTGAGCTATAATCTAAGGGACGGATCTCTCTTCGCGTTTTTTCGACTACCACTCAAATTCACCGGCATCATTCGGCCAGATGTCACTATGATTTTCGTCACTGTCGATTTCTTATTATGAGGCGCGGTCGAAATCGCTCGACTGAATGATGTCCTGGAAGGTTCTTCTGACAGCAAAAGGACGCTCGATCGTACATAGCGCGGGCACTTCCGTCATTTTTCCATAGCAGGATCGTCCTGGCTGGAATGTGGATTGGAATTCTATAGAGAAAATCGATGTTCGAAATATGTTCTGTGATATTAGTTACCTCTCAGAACCCTTTTGTTGCGGACACTGATGGCTGATATTATAAAAATATTCTCTTGCAAAGGAGAAGATATTTTAAAGAACCGATTTTTAAATTTAACGTTTTTCTAACTTAAATATTTCAACATTATTGTAATTAGCTTTACAGAAATGATAGTAATTAGTAACGTTATAAAAGATAAATAAATACGTAGTACTCTGAAAAACAAATGTTTTGTTTAAGTTTTTATAAGAAAGAGGAGATTAAATATCACATGAATAATTATTCATTGTTCGTCGCATTCATTCGTGATCAACTTGCGCGGTGTTAAAACGGCTCAAGTTATATGACTTAATTTAAGTTCGTAAACGAAAAGCTGTACAAGTATTACTTTGCGTCGACTAATGCATTACCACGTAATACGTAGAAAATGGATGAAAAATAACGCCTTCGAGAAACTGGGGCTGCTAATCTTTTCCTCCTTCCTCTCACCCTCTTTCTATTCTATATATTTCTCACTCTCATCGAGAAAACAGAAACTTAGAGAAAGGAGCGGAGGAAATTTTCGAAAGAGTCTCCATGAGTCACTTAAACTTTCTCCCTACCGTCTGAATGCGAAGCCGCTCAGTTTTCCGCTCTCCCATCTTTCCGTCGGCTTCGAGTGCAAAAAACGAATGGCAGCGGAAGAAGGTGGAGCACAGTTCGTCGGCAAGCGATGGAAACTTCAAAGCCTCATTTCAACAAACTAGATTTCCGTAATAAGCAAGTCCGATGTACGTCCGTGGGCGCTGGTTCGTGCTCACTGAATGTTTTAGCGAAGCTTTTTCCTTATTTTATCTCTTCGTCTCCTGAACGAATTTCCGCGCCGTTTTAATGCACCGTCGAGCTGTCTCGCGAGCGGTCTCTCTATAGAGAATTGGACTTTCCGCACGTTGGAAAGCCGATTAGCACAACCGAAGTCGAACCTGTAATTTACTTATATCTTTCATGTGCCACGAGAGGTGCGCTTGCATTTACCGCATGTAAATAAATCGCGTGTTGTCTTCCAGACCTGGTCTATCTTGAAATTCAAGAACGTCGCCACTTTCGTGCTTCGCTGGGCCCTGAAAGAAGAAAAAGAGATTCGATTACTTACATTACTTTTCTCGAAAGAACGTTAAGTAATTAATGTTAAGTCTCTCGATCATTAATTCCGTGTCGCGATAATTAATTAATGCTTGCCTCACGATTCAATGAACTATCCATGTGTCGCCCATATTTTTTTTACGGGAAACACTCGTACTTTCGTAATATCAGGGAATTCAATGCACTCGGACGAATTTTATTTCCAGTCGGAATTTGTGAGAATCCCGACATCGGCATTGCTCGTCCGTGACTGTTTCGACGTCCTAAGAAAGACGGTTGAATTCCAGAAGGACTTTCGACGTAGAATTATTCGAGGGCCCTGGGGGAAATCGCGGGAAACTTTCGAGCTACGTGTTTTCCTGTATACTTGCACTCGGTCACCTGGAGCTTTCCAACGGGGACAATAATCGACGGTCATGGTAGACTCTGCCATTATGGGAAATACAGAAAAAGGAAAACAGAATGAATCGAGAGACGAGCAATAGACGGCTGCGAGATAGAAGTCCGCGGATCGAGAGGAACGACGATGGATTCGGCGCAGAAAATATTGCTTTCTTCGTACGTTCGACATCCATAAATGCATAGCAAGATCAACCGATTCGCGTCACCGTCCTCTTTATTCTTCACCGTGATTTAAGACGCGAGCTCGGGAGATACGGGTGGTTTTGAAACTTTCATGAAAAATGATTTGCATAATGCGTAAGCCGATGGATGATCCGCAGAAATGTAGCGTAATATTTTCAATATTAAAATACGCAAAATAATATTGCGTCTTCAATAGTGTTTCAACGAATGCAAATAATATCTGGCCCGTAATTAGACAATATATATATTCTCTAATTATATATCCCAGAATTAATTCTAACCCGACCATAACAATAAAGCCAGAAGTGGAGCTTAATAATAGCGAGGGAAAGTCAAATTTGGTATTCGCTCGCAGAATAGCGGAACATCCCCCAAAATTCATCCTCTACTGGTCATTCGCATTCATAGTTGTCTAAATATGCACAATGTACACAGTCTTGTATAACGAGACCACTTCTCGACAATCACATTCACACGAATATAATCGAAGTAAGGACGTCGGATACTAACTCGACGCTAATTTATCGTTTGGCGTGATCGATTGTTGCGCTCGATCGGCTTCCGTTCTCTGCGGCGAAGAAACGATCCTACCGCGGAACAAACTGCCAAGTCAGGCTGCTGATCGTAAATCGGATCTGATCTCTCCTTCTTTCGTCTTGATTTGCAGCCCCCTTTCTCCCCCTTTTTACGACTTATTTACGAGCTTGCGTTTCTGACATCGCGAACGTTCTCAAAACGATTGGTATTTATATTCTCTATTGTTAGTGTCTTCTTTATTTATTACTTTCTATTAATTATTATCGATATATATATATCCCCTTTAAGCTTGTATATCGTGTGAACGACGTTGTAAGACTGCCAGATCACTGGTGCGTAACAAACGCCGTCCGCCTTCATTCTAAAGATGATAAAGGCATGCTTCAAAAAAATTAACCTCGATTTTTTTTCATAAAATAACATTTATTGATCGGATATTTAAAGAAAGTATTCTGTGAAATCCGTAATAATGTACGTAATATAAATTGTAAATCCCATGTATTAATATTATAAAGCTTAATAGTACAAAAGGAAATAGCTCGCAGGAAAAATTATACTGAATAAAAACAAATTAAAATGTACATGTTCCGTAATACCGTTTCCAGATTTTGTCCGATGTACCGAATATACTATCATTTCATGGAATTTCGTGGAATTTCGTGAAATTTCGTTGAAATTTCATCAAAATTAAAACTGCACGTCTCATGTTGAAACGTTATTTCAGAGATTGCATCGCAGCTGGCTCGTACATTAGCATTTATAACCAATTCGCAGCGAGAATCGAAGGATAACCAGCACAAAAGTCGATTACATCACCGACGGCTTCGTCGTCGACGAAAGATAGAGCTTTATGGGGATTCTCGTAGTGCAGAAAAGCATAGATGGACAGGAAAGAGATGAGAAAAGGCAGGAAAAGAGTGACAGCGGATCGAAAAATGTGCAAGAGAGAAACGAAATGTGACGGAGTAGAGGGACAAGGGGAGAGGCGAAATGCAATTTTTCCGTTCGGCGCTTTTCCCAGCGACAGGGGAACCACCTGTGCTCGTCTCAGCGACTTTTAAATTCGTACCATTGTGGGCTCTATTTGCTGAAAAATGTTTATTCAATTTCGTTTACCGGCACTGCAAGATATTTACCCGGTCGCTTTTGCTCGAACAGTTCTCGCACCACCGCGAACGATGGGTATTGGACGCAAGGATACGACTAGGAGCGAGAGGCAACGGGGACGATCGAGTAAGTTCACGATGTATATAAGACCGCATTTTCCTATACTTCTAGGAAAGCTACATCACGAGGATATTAAAAATACGCTTCAGCATTTGAAAAAAAGTTTACGGGTGAATGACGTTGGTCCAGGTGTTGCGCTGATTTTAAATAATAAGTTTAAAGTAATGTTTGAAATTTATCGCGTGATAGAAATTTGGAGACAAATTGTAGGAATTGTACGACGAATTGTGTATAGAAATCGTGAGTCACGTAGAACATTCGAAAGCTTTCCCCGAGCGACGTACGATTGCATTTCGCGCGAATATAAATCCATAGAATAAATCGGGCGATCTTAATCATTGCAACGAAAATAGGGTCGTACATGCGGGCTGAATTACGATGAGTCGAGAATGAAGTTACGCGAGTATTCTCTCTCGACTCCGCGTCGACTTTGTCCGGTTTTGTGTATCAGCGAACGAGATCGCTGTCGGCGATAGAAATTTATGGCAGAGTCGAAACCCTCGAAAATTTCATTAAGCCGTCCGTATAGATATTGAGAATCGACGGCGAACCGATCGAAAATGGAAGTTACTATCACGATACATTTGACGTGACCGCCTAGAATACGCGCAAAAAGTGAGTCTATGTGGTTTATGTGCATATATGAGCCAATTAATCACCAAGAACAGCAAATACATATTTTACAAATGTTTTAAAAAGATAATGCAATAAAAATTTTAAAAGGTACCATTCATTTTTGTAATATGAAATTGGTATTTTAAAGAGATTATTAAAAATACTATAATTCGAATAAAAATGCAAATAATTTGAATTAACATTTAACTGCACACAAGATACGTCAGAATTTAATTCTTTCAGCAGCACCCAATAATTCTTTTTTTTTTTTATTCAAGTGGAAAAGATTAGGTAATATTTCTAACTTTTGCATCGATGATCACGTTCGATTCGTAAAACATTTAAGATGGTTAAGTTTTCTTAGATCGGTTTGACCAACAAAGTTGGTCAAGAAAGAAAACCTTCTGTTTAGTAACTTCTCTTAGCGTCCCACGCGGATTACAGTCTTATGTGTTTCTAACTTTTTCTTTAAGGCCGTTCAGGTTAGCCGCACGGTCTTATCTGCGCAAATTGAGCACACCGAGTGTGCAGCGAGGCGACTACAACCTAACCGCGGATAGAAACTACTAGGGAACAAATAACGACGATACATTTTCGCACAGCTGTTCGGTAAACTTCACTGCTGCCGCGCTAGGTCTGACCATGAGTACCGCGACTACTTATGCGCCTCGATGTGTTCAACATTGGTGATGTCGCCGACGTCGCGAAATAAGGTAGGTAATCCAGAATTTCTTGGGATGGGATTCTTGCTGTAATTTATATGTGAGTACTGTTATTTGCATGTGTGTGTACGTGATGCAAATCTTTGCGTCGCAAAAGCCATTTAAAGTCTGCGAGTCCTTTCGCGATTCAGCCTGTTAAGAATCACAGCACGACGCGTCTTGGCTGCCTCCGGTGATACGCGCCTCGATTTTCCGGATTTCGCTCCCAAGCGTACCGGGGTTGTTGCTACGCTCGAGTTTCTCGGAAACTTGTCGCGCGTGTTTCTATCCGCGCGTCCCCTCGCGAAATTTCTCGTTAAAGACAGGCCAGTTTCTTGAGATGCGAAATGAGCAACTTGTCGATAACCACGACGCACTCGTGATTGCGATCCGACTCTCGCATAAACTCCACGTCGTCATGTTGCGTCAATATTTCCGACCTCGTCGCATGAGTGAGCACTTTACTTTGAAGTATCACCTTTTGCCATCGAGCAATCTGGGAGATTGGACAAGTTTTCACCGATTTCCGCTATGCAACGATTAAGCCTGATAGTTTCTGTGATCATATTTATGTGGATGCTGGGAATTGCGTGACACTCTCAGATTTAAAATTTATACTCATGTTGCATATAACTTCGCGGATTAATGACTTATAATCTTGTCAAAATTAAGTAGCTTGAATATAAGGATGAAGTTTACGTTACTTTAATATTTGATTTGCGAATTATAGCAAACTTGCAAAGTATGAAGCTCCTAAGTACCTACGCGCCATTGTATACTTTGCATAAGTTATATCGTTGAAGCTATTGGGACATGCCGATGAGTTGCGAATGAGCAAGTCGTCGAACGGATTAGAAGTCGGACTTCCATGGAGTTTGCCATATAATTTTTAACATCAGCATACCATAGTGTGATTAATATTTTGATTATCAAAGAAGAATTTGCCGAATAAAAGAAGAACAATTCTCTTGTACCTAAATATTGCAGAAAAGTTGATATAAGGCATACAATTTTGTGTCATGTATTACATCAACGTACTGCAAAGTTCAGAATGCGCGCATGTTCGACCCCCATACCGGGCTGCACTATCGGATAAGTGACGTAACGTCGAAGCAACGAAGTTCGTCCAATAAAGCTTTAAACGCGTCTCGCTGATCCATAAATTAACTTTGGCAATAGCACTTCGTCGCGAGTACGGGGGAACCCACGTTATTATCGAATGAACTTTCCGGCTTAGCCGTTGCCCGATACGATTACTTCCTGTCCGCGCACGGCTACGATTCTATTCGAGTTCAGCATTAATTTCTAGCGTAAATGTTATACCAGTTACTACAAACTGGCTGATGCGCCGTTTCCGCAGTGCACGCGAGGCATTGCCCGGCGGTAGTCACCGCTATAATTGCCTCGACCCGAAGCTATCCGCGAAGAGTCGGCGGATTCGAACGCAGTTTATTAGGTGGCTGTGCTCAATTATCACCGGTACGACAATAATTTGTCCCCCGTTTGTGCCCCGACCGTGGCCGAATCATCGCCGCGCGAAATTGACTGAATGAATTTGTCGCACACCTCGCACACTCGATCGATCCGCCAAAGGATGCCGTGCCAGGTTACATTACTGATATTATTCAGAGGCCGACATTGGTATCGATGGGCATATACACTTGTTTAGGGCTTCCTTCATTAGCGGAAGTAAACTGAAATTATGCGTGTCGGCGCAAATAGAATGCAACGATTGCCGTGCCCGCGCGTCCTCTGATCGCCGATAACGGAATTAATTTAATATAACGCAAAATCGTCGAAAGTAACGGGCGCGATTAAGCGACATCGATTAAACCGATAGCACGTGGAGATCGCACGTGAGCGCATCGCTGCGTGCTTTAGCATTCCCATGTAGATTTTATCCACATTATCCGCTCGGATGATTGTAGCATGACTGATGTAATATCATAAATTCATAAATAATCATGGACCGAACACCTGCAGGTGTTTATTATATTAATCCATCTAGATGTATCACTGAATTAACGGCGTTAAAACGAATAATGGTTGCGTGATCATCGAGTTAAAGTATTAAGTAATTTAATTTTTTTTTTTTTTAATAAATTCGGATACTGCAGAGAAAACACGAAAGAGACAGAAAAAAATAAAAAGAGTAAAATTTATAAATTTTTGCTAAATTACTCCAAATATAACAAACAAGAGCGAATCGATGCTTCTGTAAAAACTGATTCGCCTTTCATAAAAACTTCTCTTAAAAAGCACGGATGATTCAAACCGTAACGTCTGGTGGGATGAAGGCATACCAGGATGAAGGTAATAATCAAGTTAGAAAGTGCACATCCTGTTACAACTCCAGGTTATTTCACCAATCCCTGTCTCACTATATCATAATTTATGGTACGGAGTCTCGGACTTTACGAGCGAACATTTCATGGCATAGCTTGAATTCAATGGATGTACAAAATTATTTCAATGCAAAAGGAGATATCAATACCACTCCTATTAATCACATCATACACATTCGTCCTTCAAGATTAACATAATATTTAATTCGTATATCCATATGCAAACAAAAGGTTATCATAATTGATAATGCATTAATAAGTAAATCATTTATGCAAATCAGTATAATGTATCGACATTGCGGATTATTCAAATTAATATACATGCACATAAATTAATTACAACTAGAAAATAATATTACATTTAATAAAACTGAACATTTCCTATTCATCAAAAAATTGTTTATTTTTTTGTTTCAGAAAATAATTTAAAAAATTGGTTAAATCGAGTATTTAACTTCTTTTTTTGTAATTTTTTTTTGTAATTTTTTGCGTAAAAAAATGTGATTACACAAAAAAATTTAATTCAATTAAAAGAATTTACTACGTATGAGAGTGTATTGTGCAAATATTCCGACAAAATGAACATAAGACAAATAATTTATGCACGCAAAAACAGCTACAACAAATAGAAATTAACTTGATAATTTATTCACTTTATGCGAAACTTTCTAAGTAATATGTAGTAATGAAAATTTTCGACATTTTCTGCCAGATTATCCAACATACTAAAAATAGAAAATTATAATCAAGAACTTTGGGTTCTTCTTTTGAATAAAGAAAATAAATTTCTCAGACTACAATAAACTCAGTAACGCCGCATTAAACCACCAAAATATATAATAGAAAAAAAATCACGCAATACACTTAATCAAAGCATCAAAAGATTCGATTCATAGTACCTAAACTGCTAGCTGAATGTAATCGAGCGTTGCTTTAACAATTTCACAGAAAGCCGGTAATATATTCGTGATTGTAAGGAAACACGGCAAAAATGCGCGCCACAGAGTGCAAACCAACACTCGCAACGCGGAAAAATACATTTCCATAAATTCTCGAACTCAAACTCTGAAATCTTCCTCCCTCCCGCCCCTGACATTCTGCTATTCGTACGGTATACCGCGCTGATCGTTTTCTGCATTTTACATCGAATGCATTCGCAGTCAACAGTGGAAACGACGGGAATCGATCTTGCGCATACGCCATGGGACGACAGTCGAATACTCGGGAATAAGAAGAAATTCACTTCCACACAGTCCGCTAAACCGAGCCCGCCGATTCATCGGGTAGTTCTACATCATATCGGCATATGGGTGTTTTCCATATTACCCTCCTTTTTTCGCTGGACTTAAGAAATCACAGATTTTATTGAAAATTTCACACTTAATGCAGAGAAAATAAACAATATGGAAGAAACGTCGTACGCTTTCCGCATATGAAGCATTCAGTTAAGTACGACGGAATGTGAAAACATATTGTAAGAAGATGAGAGACATTTCACTCAAACTTGACGTGCATTCAGAAAACTCTGACTTATTCACCTCCGAATACTTGAAGCGGATAATTCTACACGTAAATTTATGTGCAAATATCAAGTATATAAATCAAATAAGAGAAGAATTTTAGGTCAAAGCGGGTCTTGGTAGTAATATTCATATGAGAATATTACAATTATTAATTCTGTAGATTGTGCGCCGATTCGGTTTGTAGAATCTGAAACACAGTTATAAACACAGAAATAATAATCTCACAATTAAACTGTCTATAGAACTATAATTATATTTGTATACATTGATATATAAAAATTACAAAACATTAAGATCCGCTTTGACCGAAAATGCCATTCATCTCTTATTTGTGTTTAAACACTATTCTTAGTCGATTTTCATTTAATGTTGTTCACCTAATTCAAATTTATACGAAAACATAGAGGTACACTGAAAAAAATTTTGTTCATTTTTGGTCCAATGAATGATCGTTAATCAATGTCCGACTTAATGTAGTTAATTCATCGATACAATAACTGGATTCATTTATACAACTATATATTCATTCTTGCAATGAATTCTAGTAATAGTTTTATAATCTAAATCATTATGAGAATTCATTGGACCAATTTTTATTATTTTTTCATAATTCAATGAACATTTTATTATATTTACGTATAGTTTTGGTTCAGTATAAATAAAGGATCTTAATTGGAAATGTTTTGTTCTTTTCTGAAAGAGAGAGAAATAATGGAAAACAAGTAATTTATATGGAGTACCAAAAGCTATAAATCATTTAAAAAAATATCACGTGTACATTTTCGCATGAGGAGACATTGTGTCGTCTCCGAGTTTGCCTGTGAAGGTATTCGCCATTGAAAGTGACGAATCTCTGCACGTACCTACATTTTTTTTCTTCATTGCACATTTTTTTCCTCGATTTTCCTGTAGTCTATGTCGGCGGAACGGCGAAATAAAAGTTTCCGAGCGAGAGAAACCGTTCATGTGCCGCGGATAGCGCTTTTCGCGCTTCGAACTAACGGAAAGAGCGCCGATAAAGTTTCGAGGTATTCCGAAATTTTCTTCACCATCGACGCGAGTGGCGACAGCGATGTGTAGCGTGGAAAGAGAGTCTCTCCTTTGAACTAAAAAGTATCAAAGCTTTTCCATAGACGAATGATGAAGACGGAACTCAATATACAAGAATGGAACTTTTCATTATATTTCGTTGGCTATCTTTTTTTTTCAATCTTGTTATTTAAGTTCGTGTAGCAATAATATTGTTATTTTGATACAAGTAAAATTAAATAAACAAATCAAAAAATATACAGCTTCGATAAATTACAAATTTAATAAACTGCACAAAATTTTACTTTTATCTCTCAAAGAGATAAATATAAAATCGTGGAAAACTTTAAATGTTCATAAATTTATAAGAAAACTAGGAAAGACGATATAAAGCGGGTGTATTATATGAATGCGAAATGGAAGGATCTCACTTTAATTTTTCCGTTTTTTAACTGTCCGAAGAATACGCTGCAAATGCGTAACCGGAATTCCTCTTTACTATACACGCAGATATTAAAAGCTTCCCGTAAATACAAGGGTGCTTAACAGAAACTAGCCGGTGGTTGTTGCAGCACGCGTGGCGTAACAGCAAATTCGATGGCCGGTGGACAGTCGCATGCAAATTGTCGCGGCACGAAATGACAAATTAACGGCAGCAGGCCATTCATACGGACACTGATTAATTGCCATTTACTTGCAAATTTCCAGGGTGCGCGCGTTTACACATCACGTGGCTAACTCACGACTCTGTTCTACCCCTCGGCGACGTTCAATGCCAAAACGCAACTATACGTCGTACTATGTCATCGCTCGCGTATCTTGTTTGTATTTTCATTGCGAGCAGTATTATAATTATTCTGCACTACATTCCAAGATCGATAACACTGGACGCGAATTCGCCATAGTACCTATGACGAAATATTCACAAGAATTAAAAAGAGACAGAGAGAGAGCATTGTATCAAAACTTGCATGCAATTAAATTATGACTAGTCTCAACAAATTGAATATAATAGAACATTGTCCATGCAACGCATTTGCAATTCTGGGAAATGCATTGTCCCAGTTACTCAGATATACGGCGGCGCTCTTAAGATCCGCATTTGAGTTCTGCACACGCTTATTAGATACGATACACAATAAAGTACTATCAACACCACGCGCTTCGCTACCTTCTGCCATTCTATGCTTACGTTGCCATCTACAGTATCACGTTTATGACATGACGACGCAGAAAGTGCCTGCCTATCGTCGAGAAACTACCTAGGCATCAGCCTTGCCGAGGTGCCATACTCTGGGCGAAACTACTCCCGCTCTCTCATTCGCTCGCGCGCGCGTGTAGATGTAAGTCTATTAGATGGTTCGACGATCTAGGAACACGATCCAACAGCGGCACGGAAAGTTCGCCGAAAGTTCTCTGACATCGGCAAAACTTTCGCCACGACAAAGCCGTGCCCCCGCGAGTCTCGGATGCATTCATGTAGCAGCGCCGACAGCGGTAGCGCCGAGCTTGTTTGCCGAAGTGGTAATAAAATATCGCGGCGCACTCGCGCTTGCGATAAAATCGAAGTCGCGGTACCGTTAAAAATTATTGCCCTGCCGTGCTGCAACGATCGACTTCATAGCGGATTTAATCTCGTCCGACCATAGTTACGTTCCACCTACAGACGAGCGTATCTCCCGAAAAGCATTGCACAATGCACATCGAGACATGAATAAAGACGGAACTACGGAGTACGAATTGGATAAAGCTTATTTGGATTGCGCGTAGTTTTTGATTACAATTTTTCCAATACAAATTGTAATTCAATACAAATTTCTGTAATCGAGATATTATCGGATTGCCATTAACTTCTGATAACTTATTGAGTTCATGAAAAATATTATGTTTGTAAATTAATGTTGAGGCAAAAACAGGTAATTGTTCTTTATAATGACTTTGTATGGCTTCAGATATTTTGTAATCATCATTAACAACGAAAGAAATATGTGAAGCACTTATAATTATTGCATTAGAATGAGTTGCTGAATATACGTTTTAATACAGTCATACAAAATAAGTGCCTTTCAACAACATAATACTCCGTTTTGAAAATATCTTGAACTTTAGCATGAAAGTAACAAATTTCTATACAAGGTAAGAGATAGCAACGTTCTTTTTTTATCTTTTCCTCTTCGTTAGCATTCTTAACATGAACTTTCCAGCTGATCTTGCTTGTTTTACCTCTTCTTTTCATCTTCTCGTTTCACCTATGAATCAATTATAAAAACAATGCCATATCTTCTTAGGTTTGCTACATATTTGTTTTCTTCACAAGAATGCATTAAACTAATTAAACTATAACAATAATACCAAAAATTAGAATAAATACTAAGTACAAGGCTTGCAAATTTAGTTAGCAATTTTCCTTAAAAAATAATATATTTATATAGTTATTTCTCATAGAAATAGAATCACTATCTAATTTTCGTTATGCACAATAAAAGTATTAATTTTATTAACGGTTATTTATTTATTTTATCGTCTTTCTATAATCTATACATTTTTATCTATAATATATAATTCTTTAATTTGTGAATAACGTTTCAGATCAAGGTTAAGTTCTTCAATAAAACTAAACAAGTAAAATGCTTCCCCTTCACTTTATCACCTCCTTAAATAAAATGACAAAAATACAAAAAAGAATAAAGAGAAAACGAGAGAGCGCTAAAATTCTCTATCTCTCATTGTACAGACAATTCGTTTTATCCCGGTGTTATGTAACAAACTATTATTATTAGAAATATTTGTTTGATAAACTTCGATAATTCAATTTAAATAAATTTGTATATAATAAAATATACTATATTTATTCTATTTATTTAGAAAGTTTATTAGTTTAGCTTATGCAAACTAATAAGTGTAAATTTTAATATATGATTGCTCTTTTTTGAAAAATAATATTGATATTATGTATATATATACATATTGGTTGACGAGAAACTTGGCTTTTAATCGAGTCGATTTTTTAGTTCAATCGCATCTCTCTTTTCTGCATATAAACGCGCTTCTCAGGTCTCGAACACGACGGACGATTCGGTGAAATCCCATTCTGGGCCAAATGCCTCGATTAAACGAGAGGTAATCAAATAAACGGGATTTGAACGTCGTCGATCCTCTTGCGTACAGCAAGAGCGATCAATGGCGAAAAACTATTCACGATCTGTTTAAATTGCAAAGAATCTAAATTTCTGTACGAATAAATTCGTTGGAAATTCGCGTGAACTGCCGAATTAACTAAAATTATAATTAAAATCATAATTTGCCTGATTTATCTAATAGAAATCTGAAATTTAAAAGAAAAATCTTCAATTAAGTATTAATTAAGGAAAGATGGTTATCCGCATATTCCGCTTTGTGGCATCATTCAGCGAAATGGTGAATAACACGATAATTTGATTATCCGGTTATCCGACGAACAATAGGGTAACTGCTGGTAGTTGCCGCTGTTACTAGCACAAAGGATCAAATGATAGAAGGCAAGTGCATACTATGGCTTCTAGAAACGTATAACTCGTTCTGAGGATTCGTAACGTCGAATACCAATTTCCACTCAAAGGTACTAATTCGTACACGTTATGGCTAAGTAGCATTCGCTTTGATTTACGAATCTATATCCATGATTAATGATGCATAGAATAATATTTTTGCATTATTAATGATGCTTCCATTATTCAGATGTTTATAACATGCAACATGTATATAGAATTGTTGTACATTCTGAGTAATCGATACCATGTACCTGTATCACAACATTTTATACGGTTTCCAGTTTAGAGGTATCGTATCGTTGCACCACGAAAAAGGAACAACGTGGATCACGGAAAAAGGTAGCACAGAGAAAGTTAACTAGATTTGGCAGCTGCCGCGCTCAAACGTAATGTCATAAACTGTTTATTGCTACGGTGACAATCGCCGTTTAACTCTGGTGGATCTAGTTAGTTTCTTTAAATTCCTATCGAAGCACAAGACTTGTCATGAAACCATTACAAAATCATTAATTTATGAAGTTTGTTTAATAGAGATTAATCGTGAATAATAACAGTGAACGAATACATACAAACATATATACCTATTTATATATAAACATATTCATAAATATATACATATTTTAAAATCTATAATTTATTTATGAGATATATTTTTAAATATACACTCCCATGTTTGTAAAACGCGTATACATATACATATGGATGTATATACACATGCTCAGACGTAAAACTATATGATAATTAAATTATATATTTTAACGTACTTTTTATAATAAAAATTTCAAATATAAAGTCAGAGATTCAAAAATATTAAATTTCTGCACGGTTCGTAAAATTAATATTTATTCATTTTACATGTTTTACGTAGTCAGAAGCAGTATAAACCAAAGACTAATGTAATATTTTCTGCAGCTCTTTTAATCTTATTATTATATTTATTTTTTAAATGTAAATATATGAATCTTTTTTATACATTTACGAATTAATGTAATTTAAAATTCTCACAGGTTATTCTCTCACATAGCTTAATCGAAGCTTTTTATATTCATGTACGTACATCGATTACTCTTGACCGCAAGAATAAGAGAGATAAGACCAAAAAAAGTATACCTGAACTGGAAGAATAATTACACTTTTACCAACTAGAGATAATTACCAACTGTTCCAGAGAGTCTCCTGGAGATTTCTATACGACAAAGAACTCTGACCATCACTTTCTTTCCTTCACAGACATTTGCTCCGTTCATTTCTCGTCATGCGTCAACCAGTTAATAACATAGCGATTCTTGCGAAGAATTACGTTACGTAGGGGAAACCATTCAAGCGTTAATGCGGAATCACCTAGAAAATCAATTAACTCTCGATGGATTATTTCAATCAGTGAAAAATTCTTATCAAGCAAAAAATAATCTTATCACCATTTACAGCTCATTAAGGAAAGCAATATAATAATTATAATTTATATTAGATCGACGAGGATAAATCAATTAAGAGAAATAAACCTATTTTCGATCAAAGCGTATATATTAGTGCTGAAATATTTCAGAGTAAATTTATATACATATGCAATTCTGCAAACCGCGCCTGAAATCTTTTTTGGTCTTGAAACGCAATTATGAACAGAATTAGATTGATAATGTTACATATTAAATTGATAAACAATTTAATAATTTTTTACACTAATAAGCATCGTAGACGGATATTAATAATTTCATATTAATCTAAGCATCTTAAGAACTGTAAATAATTGAATTTATAAGTAATATATATAATCTTTATGCCATCGCAAAGAGTGTTTATTTAAATACCTTGTACAATTTACATTTTAGTTTACTACATTTTCGTCAATATTGAACTATTTAATTCTGTGTGGGATGTATTCCAATGTATAAAAAATTAATATTACACAAAAGTGATAATAATCTGTTAATAGGTGAAAGCGATACGGAAAATTATTGAGAAATTCAATTGTACATACATTATCAAGTTGTAATGCGATTATGTTAATGGTTTAACTGCTACAGTATAAAACGAAATCTCGTAATTAATGTCACATTAATGTATGACACCAAATGTAATATCTGAACATAGAATTAATCAAACTTGATACTGCATAAATCTATACTAGTATCTCGCAGCAATTAATAAATTTAAACTGATCATATTATAATGTATCACGACATATGTATGTGTATATATATATATTTTTTTAAATATTTTCAGTTAGAAAATCTTTCCTATTAAATGTACGCGTTTAATATTTGATGATATTCTACCTCACGGTTGAATGAAATATATTCAACTCTGAGGGAAAATTTTGTACCTAACTTTGTAATTACTTCTTAAACCGTTTCAATCGCCGCACTTGTGTGTGCTCCCTCTTAAGTAGCGTCTCGGTAGCTTACTCAAGATTATATTTTATTTCCAGTACGTGACTTCTTACGCATGGCACCACGCTTCCATGTACCAAGGCTTCGCGTATATCCATCTCTGAGCATAATACTGCTTCCATTTTACGTACGTACTTAAGGTAAAATTATATTAAAGTTAAAAAGTAGGATAGAACGTTACATACATATATATATATATACACATATTATATACGATAATAGTATCAAAAAGAACATCAGATAAATTCAATTCTGGTAAAATTTAGTCTATAAATGCCTACGGATATTTACAAACAAATATAAATTTAATCAAAACGTATAACGTGCACAGTAGACAAATGAATGCAGAACCTATTACGAATGTATGCACTGCGATAAAATTTACGTTGCCTTTTAATAGAATTTCGTATTATATCATTCCAGATTCAACATTGACTCAGGGAAAAAAAATATAAACATCAATTTTGCAAAAATTATTTATATAAAAAATATATTTATATTACATATTGTCCACAGAAAAATTTCATTCTTTATTAAATAGGATATTATGGAAAAGTTAATAATTCTGTTCTTTATCTCTGCACAAAATGTAACTTGCCTGAATAAAGCCGAATTGTCGATTTTGTTCAGTTGATCTTTTTCAAGAGTCTTTAAGATGAAAGTTTCAAACTTGTTGTAAAAGGAAATATTAATAAGGACATGATGATTACGCTGACAAGATTTTAACGAAATTTCACGAACACTTTAGATATCTATAACTTCTTGCTTCCATCTTCGTCTTCAGATCATTTTCCTGTCGTCTCGCTGGAATTTATTTTCTCCTGGCTAGTACCATTACGTAATGAGACCTACAATATTTACCCTAATGAGAAATTGCACGAGCCTTGGTAGAAAAGTATATCGCAGATGGAGTTCGCGCTCGCAAAAACGTTAATAGGACAGGGCGTATCCTCTTGATCCTCAGGATCAACGGTTTCCATTCTTTAACGCCAGAGTGTACTTTCGTGCGTCCTAATCCTGACTTTAAGCTTGATGATGCAAGGGATTGAAAGACAATGCAGAGAAAGACAGAGAGAGAGAGAGAGAGAGAGAGAGAGAGAGAGAAATATAATAAGATAAAAAAGCGAGAAAGGCAAGCAAGGACGATGGATTTAGAGAAATACAGGAAGTTATGCCATGTCACGTACAAAGATGCAATTTTAAAGCTTATAACTGTCACGGAAAAGGAAGAGAATAATAAAAAAAGAAAGAGGAAAAAGAAAACGTAAAATAAATTGTCAATATTATTCTGTATAACTTATTAAAAATATACTAACATTATGCGTGCGACTTAAATATATTTGTTGGTTGAATAAAGATTAATGTCTAATTAAATAAAAGAACTCACAAAATATGAATATAAAATAAATATGCAGCTGATATTACTATAAATTTTATATACCTATTATTTTTTAACTTTACCCCATCATAAATATGTACCTTTGTCTTCTACAACCAGCATAAAGATACTCGTTTGCTTTTATGATGGAATTCGATATTGTACAATTTCAAAAGAAGATGGAACTGTAGGATGACAAGAATGAAAAAGGACATTTGTGAAGTGTCAGGATATGCATCACGAAAATGTAGACCTCTGAAGTTACTGACTCAGCAAAAGTGAACAGGAGTAGGAAACGCCTTACATATCTTTTTCACTATAAATTTTTCTTACCTGAGAGAGACAATCAATAAAACGTTCTTAAAAGTAATTATCCAATTATACATTAAAACTTGTAATTTTTACTTTTTGCATGACGAAAAATGGAAAAAATTGAATTGGTTATTAAATTTTCGCTAATTACATAATTTAATAGAATTAATCAACATTTTTCATGAATTTTTTATTAATTAAACTGGATTTGGAGTTTGTTTGTGTAATTATATCAAATCAACAAGTCAAATATTTTGGATGCATCACTTTTTATATTCTCCTCTCACACTAATATTTTTTTTTGTGTCACTCTATATAAACTAATAACTTCTAAATTTAGAGGATAATAATGTGCATTACGAATAAAAAAGGAAACACAACAAGGTAGAGGATACGTAAAGAGATAAATGAGGAATGAGATGGTTGAAAAAGAGAACCCAAATCGTCGGATTGTAACCCGTTACCGTCGCTCGGCCATACAAAAGAGTGTAATATAATGTCGGCTAGAATACGTGGCGAGTAATAAGAATAGCACGACTGCACCCGTTACTTCTAATATCGTGTCCAACAGTTCTTGTCATTCTTTTATCTTTTTCCTCACTTTCATATTCCCCGGATATTTCTACTGAGAGGGAGAAAAAAGTGGTCATTTGAGCAGAAACAATTTTAAATTTAGAAATAAAAAGGAATATTAAATCAATTTATGAAATTAGTCAATAATGGAATAAAGGAAAGACGAGAGGAATGAAATTCGTTGATTCTAGACGATTTCATCGTAATTCGAACATCTCACGCTTCTTTTAATATGCTAAATCCTTAATTATGCTTAGTCAGAATGTCAAATCGATAGAGGATGGAAAAAGAGTAGAAAGATTTAGATTGCGCGCGGGCCAACCGGTTCTCTTTGAAAAATTCAAGCGATAACAAGCTGGGGCATCGTTGACATTTTAACCGGATTTCAATTTCAAATTTCCTTTGCCCCGGGTGTCTTCGGCGCGGTCCCGCTGGTCGAATCAATCTACGTAATATCTGCTTTAATCGATCTCGCGCGTACTCCGGCCTGTATAATCCGCGCGCACACGTCGACGTTACTTTGGATTTTATTTTCCCGTTTCGACGTGCTTTGTTAAAATTCTAATTAAACCATGTCTGGTCTGTCAGTAGGATTTTACTATTTAATTTTCTTCCTTGCAGCAGCAGAGAACATTACTTCCGAGTGCAACATTTTACTATTGAAGCCGTAATCGACGAAACGACGAATCCAATGTATTCATGAAATATATAAATGTGTAAATATATAATGTAAACATGTATTACATACATATTTAGGAAGAAAAGACAGAGACAAAATTTTAATTATGGGGAGGCAACATAATTATCTCTCTATAATTATTATGTTAAATTAAAGACAACGGGATTATCATAATATTAACAATAATGAATACGTTAAATAAACCTGGATGCGTATAATAAAAAAATCTCATAATAAAATATTTTATGAGCTGCGGTCTGAAATGCTCCAAGTTAATGTTTATGACGCCGCTTTTTTAAGAGTTACGTTCGTTATATGAGGTTTGCCTGGACACAGCTTTCAGGCACTTAAAAGTTTCGCGGCTTGTATTTTGATTTATCTATGGTTGCAAACGGGTTCTCTTGCTTTCGGGCAAGTTTTCGTGAAAATAGATAAACAGAATCCACCCCTTTCCTGGCTGATATATGTATACTGACCTCTCAATCTACACATTATGTTGGTTGTCTCGCGCTATCGACATATGTCCACAAACAGAACGTTCTACCTTTGTTTACTTCGAAAAAGTTTTATTCGCAGCGATCTCGTGATAATCGCGTTAGAACATAGATTTACATTAAGTATTTTAGATATTTCATTTTTTATATTGTTTTTTTCGGATAGAAATAATATGCCTAAAAATAAATCATACATTATATATTTTGTATAACATATACTGGATTCGTCATTTAATCGATTACCTTTTCGATCTTAAAATATTGCAGTTGGAAGTAACGTTCTCTGCTGCTGTAAGGAAGAAAATTAAATAGTAAAATCCTGCTGTGTCCAATGTGTCACTAGCAAATATGGTCTTACATCTTTACGAAACTTATCTCAAACGTACACTCAAATGTGAACATACTCGATATGAATCACTCGACTGTTACAAACTTAAACAGAAAATACGCAGAGCAAGCGGTTCACTTCACAGCAAGTTGCGAAAACTTCGTTTTAGACCAATAAGAATAGATGTCCAAGTATGGAATATACTTTGCAAAGGTTGCGTATGAAAGACTAGGAAGACGAAAACGGGGGCGGAATACACGAAGAAAAGGATTGCTAGAGGCAGTCTGAAAGAAGAAAATGCAGATAGGAGCAGGAAAATTAGCATGAAAGTGGAGAAGTACCATGTGTAACCGACTTTACGCTTGTGCTCGAATAGTCAGCGAAAGAAAGCCTAGAATTGCACAAAAGTCTTTGGAAAAACACGAATGTAAGGCTGGAGATATGAGTTGACTTGAAAAATGTATGTGTGAAAGGAAATAATTGATAGAAATAAAAAAGATTTGAGTTGTTAGATAGATGTTAATAAATAAGTTCTAGATGTTCATACATTGTCATTAAATCTGATTCATTAATTTTACATATCGATATTATATTCTCAATGTTCGTACATCACGTTGCACACATAAGTCTATTAAAATATGTTACTTGCATTATCGTTTGAAATTATCTTAATTATACGAATAATAAATCGGTTCTCTATTATCATCATCTAATTTTACCTATCTTAAAGTTACAAACATTTCAATTTAAGGACTCAGAATATATCGCAAATTTCGTACGAACCAACTTGGAAATTGTAGTCAATCCGATAACTTGTTGCCAGTTAGCGTAGCGTAAAAAGTCATTGGATAAAAATTGAGAAAGAAGCAGAAGAAAGCGGGAACACGGAATGGGCGGATTAAGTAAAGATCCCGCCGGAGAAGGAGAGGGAATTTTATTAAAATATTTAAGTGCCGAATTGCATTAGGGAAATGACGACGCTATTGTTCACCCGAAATCTCATTATGACCGACCTCTCAACCGCGCGTCAGAACCTCTGCGTACAAACTTTTCCGTGAACCTCGAAAAGAACGTAAGTCGCATGTAAGTGGTGATAAAAGAAGAAAATAAAATCAGAGTAACGTTAAGATTTTCGAAGAACCGTATATACTTCATAATTTTACTGCAGATCTTTAATGAGCTTTTCGTGTTTCTTGTCAACAGAAATTTATAATTTCTGTAACGCGCATGTGCACTACAAAATCGAGATTATAAACAGCACATACATACTGAGAAAAATTTCTGATTGAAAATGAACACGAACAGTATATACTACTGATTATATCAAATAAAATTCTGATCGTCATAATTGGACATCTGGTTACGATCTCTTGACTAGAATTTTAATAGATCAGAAAACTCTGATTTGTCTATTTTCCACCAGAATTCTAATTAATACAAGCCTATTTTTTCCATTGCAGGCACAAGAAAAGTCATACCATTTAATTATCTTATTAAAACTATACTTATGGAGTATCAATTTTTTAACTGTATGAGAAAATTCTATACTTCATGGAAATTCTCTCAGATGTGGCAACTCGAGTCAGAATTGAATGAAGGTGAAGGCACACGTACCAGTTTATGAAATGCAGACTAGCACACGAAAGGTCAAACCATTTGCTTTAATTTACTTTACATATAACATATTTACTTTTAACAAAATTGGTACATAACTGATATAGAATTGATTTTTTCAAAGTCTGAAAAATTGTCTTCAATGAATGATATTTAATATGATCGTTTTGTCTCACAATCTCTTGGAGACATATGGTGTTTGATTACTTTTCGATACAAATCTTGAGATAATGCACGGCACAACTGCATGATACAAGCGAAAATGTCTCCGAGTCTCTGCCACACTTTATTTCCGCAAAAAACCATGTAACTTTTATTTTATGCTTAATATTTTAAGATAATCGTCTATCGTCCGCATTTTCACAAACTGGTATGTGTGCCTTCAACTCCATTCAATTCCAATTCGTGATACCACATCTAACAGAATTTCCACAAAATATAGAATTTTTTTCACTCGGTTAAAAAAATTAATGCATTACAAGATAGTTTTAATGAGATAATTAAATAATATGACATTTCGTACATCACCCTGTATATTATTTTTATTTAAATATCATCCAGACTCTAGTAAATAAAATGATTCAAACTGTTATAGTTTATATATTACTTCTGATATAATGTGTATAAAATGATCTCATTTATTTTTATATAATTGTACAACAATTCGGGGAATATAATAGCTGTCGCGTAAGTATGCTTGTAATCCTAGAACAGATGTCAGCTATCATTTAACCTTTCTATAATAGAAGCACTATTGCTCGCATTACGATCTGCCACATAGTATTTCGATACACGAAACTACAGGTCGATGGACGGATAAACAGCCACGACAAAGGGTATCCTGCGTTATCTCGGTAAGAGGTACGCTTCAAATCGCCAAAACTTGATACTAGCGATCACATGACGGATCTTGGTTCGCCAGACACATACTCTCCCATCTCACTGAATAATTCTGAATTCAATCGGACGAATTTAGCTTTCACAATGCGAGGTGTACTTCGCCAGTGCGCTAGATTGCGTACTGAACTACGTACCTAGCGTATGCTATACACAAATACATACATATCATACGCCTATTGCCGACGGACAGACGGTGTCCGCATATTTCATGGTCCGCATGCCATATAACGAATGTTCGTCGCATTGTGATTTATGCTTTGTTCGTGGACCGCTGGTACGCGTCATGAGCTGCGCCGGGAGGATTACGTACTTCGGTTCTTGATTATCAGCGCGTTACCAGTCTCCCTCGTGAGAGCACGCAGATTTCAAATTGCGCACACCTACTGATCGTATGCTTTTTGTAGAGAACAGTCGTAAGCAGATAGCGAGGACGATAATAACTTGCTACGAACTCCGTTCCGAAATACAAACGAGATCGTGAATGAGGATGTAGAACAAAGCCGTGATAACTGAATGGCAACAAAAGAGGCAAAACAGAACCATTACGAACCATTCTATAATGGAACATAATGGAAATGACCACGTCGATTATGTATAATATCTATGTAATATATTTAGTATGTCGAAATATATAATGAAAGATATGCTGAAAATGTATAATAACGTAGAAATAAGCAAAAGAGAGAAAAGAAAAATTAAAAATCAGAATATATAGATAACTGATGCAAAAATATAATAATTCTATCAAATATTTCAGTATAATTTTGTAATAAATAAGAGAAACACTTTGATTGCACTTATATCTTCCAAGCCGAAATTGGTTGACTTGATAAAATAAATTAGAACAGAGATTCCTTTTGTTGCTTAGGTAGGAGAAACATCCTTGCGGTTGAAATAACGAAGGATATCTTTTGATATATGGCTCACTACTTCGACGGATCTTGTTATTGCCTGCGGCTTATGATCTTGTTATCCCAAAATATCTCAGCATTTGCACATATGAGAGACACACACATGGAGAAGAGCATCTCCAAGCTGAGCTACGGACCGCGAAAGTCAAGATAAGAAGTAGAGGATTTATTAAATCATTTCCCAGCTTTCGAGATCGATTGCACTTCGTTATCTCTAATATATATAACTCGAATCTTGTATATATTGAAACCACAATGTCCATATAGAACGGCTTCTATATTTAATGTTCATGAGAGATTGTATAATAAAGATTATTAAATTTAACAATATATACATATATGTATGAAATTAGTTTCATAAAATCACGTACCAATGATTAAAATTTCAATAACTAAAAAAATTGTATATAAAATATAAAAAAAATTATATCAATATGCCGTAATAATTTATTTTAATAAAAATTTAATAAAAAATATTAATTTCGTAAATGCTGAATTTTTACTCATATTTTATTCCTGTGTATAGAGAAAAATGTAAAATGATATATAAAATTTTAAAATCCGAAAATTTATAAGTAAACCAAACTATAAGTTTAATATTATCTTGCTTAATAACAGATAGTTTATTAAATTTAATATAAAGGTATAAAATACTACGAGTATGAAACTATCAATATACAGACTTAGATAAGTGCAAACATTTTTAATTATAAAATATATATTATATAATTATAGAATAATTATAAAAAATAATTTTATGCAATCTCATTTTCAACGAAGTGTTAAAGACGTTAAACGTATTTATCAATGGGCAAAAAAGTTCGATGTACTCAAGGTTGGTACAACTCCAAAGATCCCATTTCGACCTCTTAGGAAAAGTTCAGGTCTACGAGTATATCGCCATGAAACGTACACGGAAATCGTGTAAATTCCTGAAGGTAATTTTCCTTGAGGTGACCAGGTTCAAGCACGTACGATCGCATACAATCGTCCACACGTATATGTTCACTACGGGGACATATCAGTCCTCCACATGAACGTCCATATAACGACCAATACCATTTATGGACCACTAACAAAAATCTCATCCTGCGGATAGATCTCGTCGCAAATTCGCTGGGATTTTCAATTATTTAATTCACTTTTGAACCGCATTATTCGTTTTTATCTTTTCATCGAACTATATTTCTGCAAATCCTCCTAATTTTTAAGAAACAAAATAATATAGAAACTAGTAAAACTTTAGAAAAAATCATAGAACACAATATAATAATGGAAGAAAATAATATAAGAAGTTTACGATATAGAGAAAAAGTGAAAAACAAGTTACGCATACCGACTTGATATCGCTCTAATTGGAAAATTTCCTTTGCTTCTAGAAATAATCACTGAACGCAGCGGGCTAAAAGAAATATAATAGTGGCATATAAAATAATAAAGTTGTAAAATATTATATACACAAACTTTACTAAGTTTGAAATAAGTACAGACGCTGTATCGGAGTATTAATTTATTGCTAATAGAAAATAAAGAGGACAACCGCAGAGAAATATGTTAATCCCATATATGAGTCTGCAGTTGTGTTTATGGCAAAGAAGAAAAATAAAATCACCGAAATAACAAAGATAAATCGATATGACAAAGGATTTGGACAATACTGAGGGAACACCAAGTTCAAGATTCCAAAATATCTGAACGCTTTTGTGGACTGACTCCGTGTAATTGAATTTGGTACGTGCTAGTGACATTACAGATTAATCCTTTTATTCTGTGTGTATTCGTATTAAAAATAAAAGAATGGAGACCAACAACAATAGCTTTCAGATTATGATAAGCGTTAGTATTTTAATTTCTTCATGTTAACTGAAAATACATAAATAATAACGACAAAAAGTCCGAGAACGATCAGAAAATAAAACAAATAGGAAAAACGTACACCGGTTACATATCAAAAATTTTATGTAAAAAAATAATATTTAAAAATATTAAAAGAGAAATATATCAAGACTAAAAAATTTTCAATCTATAGTATAAAAAAACATATTCAACATTACATTATTGATTATCATATTATACAGAAATTTCTATGCATATGAAAAATATTGATTATAAAAGAAGATAAATGCATCATCGAAATGCGACGCAGAATAGTAACGATTGAACTTCCCCGCTCATACGATTTTTAAAACTCCATCAGTCACATGCAGAAAATTCCCACAAAATTCAACAGCCGCACTCGTTCTCCAACTATCTCCTTGAATATCGCTCATCGTCCTCCAAATAATCCAGACAATCTCTCAAACTTTTTGTCGCGATTCTTTCTCGGTGACAGCGATAAATCGTCGGGCATCTCTCCAGCCGGAATAAAATCCCGGTACGATTTTGAAATCTTTGACAAGAACAACCTGCTCTTACTATAGTACTTCAAGATTTAAGAGTCGCTAAAACAAAAATAGGATGATCGTGGGACTAGAGTTCGAGGGGGCTCAAATTCTCGTTAGTTTTCATTCGATACGCCAAAACTAACGGAAAATATTTGAATATGCTTATCGTCGAGTTTTCTGCATCGTGTGCCACCGGCTGCAAGGTGCCGAGGCAAAGGCAGACAAATTTATGACGAACGATTTGCCCAGAGAAAGTTCCTCGTCTCTTGGCACAGCTATTCAGCTCACTCTTAATGGACGCGTTTTGAAGTAAACGAGCAAACAAACCCGAGAATGCGTTTGTTCTCGCTGCTCACTTTAAACCCGCGACAATCGCAAACGTCCAACGAGAACGCGTCGCTATAAATTTTAGCAAAGGAGACACAAGAAATGAAGATGCAGCGAGATTATGTGAAGACCTCGTAAGACGCTGCAGGACGTTACACAAGTTTATAAGATTCGCTAAGGCGCTGGTAACAATGTTGGAAAGTGAGCTCCGTGGAATTTTAGTGACATTGTAACAAGCTCGTGAGAAATCCATATATCTGTGCAAAGCACAGCTTTAGTTGCAAATTTGACACACTGTATGTAGATCATGCAAATTCAAATATAGAAAACAGCAAAAAATTACGTAAAAATTAATATTATTATAAGATTATAAAAAAATGCATACAATTATGTATGCTTATACGTATGATTAAAATTATAAAATATACAGAAGATAAAAAAGAGACTTAAATTTTTCAAATGTGTAAACAGTGTTGGCTGAATATATCTTCCAATGGATAAATGCTTTGTTGTCTTTATTGTTTCTTGCTGATGCATAAGTGATTTATTTGTCTTGACATCAAATTTTGATGCATTTCACGCGTTGTAATCTACGGATAAACATAGATTAGGTTAACCAGGAAATTGTGTCTGGCGTTGCAGACAGGTACTTCCTGCTGCGCTCCGGCATCTCTCCTGATCTGTAATCGCATTGCCGACGGTTTCCTATTAAGTTTATGGATTGTAACCTTCGTGCGATATCGACTTTATATAAAACCCGTAGTAGTTGAAACTTTTTCAGTTCACGATAACTGGCAATCGATACTGTAGATATTTGTTTCCCATACTCTAGAGATACCTTTTTCTGACGACTTTTACACAGACTGAACATATCTATATCGCGAACTATGTATGTACGAATACACCATGTCCGTTTTTGCCATTATGTACACCACGATCTTCGTTTGATTAAATTTCATACTCACTGACGAAGCTCATCTCTCGTTTTTCAAGATGAGCATAAAATACTTGTTTACTCGCTGTACAGTTTCGCACAACTTCGCTCACTCTCTAGCAACGAGAGATCTTGAAGAGCAAATTGCGTTATTCCTCCAGCCGCGGGCCCTACAAATACCTGCAGTATACAAGTTTAAATAGGAGTAATTTTTGCTATATTTTCTTTTACTATAATCCAACTTCATTTGTACTAATTTTATGTCAAAATAAGATTGGGTTTTTGTGGATATACGAGAAATAATGAGAACGCGTGGAAATTATGCGTAATAAAAATAAAAATAGAAATAAATAAAAAATAAATTTCTTAATTAAATTAAAGTCAAGTTCAAGTTATAGTATACAGTATCAGCAATTATTTTTACTGATAACTGATCATACTTGAAACACATCATCATATTTATTATCGTTATATTTGAAATAAAACCACTCTAGCTTTTTTCAGATTTTAATAACATAATATTACTTTTAAATATATTGAAGTAAAATACCGAAATTAGTAATACATTTTAATAAATAAATATATATATAGATGATTTAGAAATCAAATTTTTATATATTCCAAAATCTTTCCATAATCACTTATATTCATTATCTTTATTACCTATATACATCAAATACTGGAAAGTAAATTAAATGAGGTTTATCTTTATAGCTGGCCATTTCATCTAGCTCTATTACTCGACAGCAGCTGTGACTATATAAAAGTATTTGACCTGAATTTCTCTCCTCTTTCGGTCCGTATCTTCTACGTTTCTTTTTTTTTTTTAATAAGTAAAACTGCATTTTGCATTATACCTGTCGGCCGGACTGTTCAAATCTCGAACGAATATACGCTTGGCTGATCGTTCCATTGCGGGGTGGTACGCGCGGGATTATAGGGGCGGAATAGTTAATTAAGTTTCTGATGGTCACGGGGGAGAAGCGACCGCTCGGTGAATCATGCCAGGTGGATCATAGAGTCAAGGGGCGGATAGTAGAGAGGTGAGAGGAACGCCCGTGCCGGTGGCTTCTGCTGGTGTGCTACAGGGATGTACGAGATACGTGCAGCTCGTAATTACGATCTGCCACCTTCGTCGCTATCGGGCTTAACCGTTGGTAAATAAAATCGACGATGGAAACCGTGGACATCGGATGCTTTGTGCACCTATCATTCACCATAGGGTTTTATCCCATCACCATTTTTTTTTTAGCGCAATCGCTACACTCGCGCGACAATCTCGTCAAGCGTTTTCAGCATCAGTTAAGTGATCAAAATACACCTTGTGACAAACGAATAAGCGCGTTACACCTTAGCAAATAGACGCTTGTTATTATCAGTAGAATATGCAATTATAGGAATTAAATTTATTTCCGCACACACTATGAAACATCGTATTAGATAAAACTCAAGGATTAAATATGTATATCTATTGTTTATTTCTTAAAAGAAGAAAATTTTTATTAAAAGAAATACATAAAGATTAGAATACTGAATTTAGAGTTATCAAGATTACACGGAAAAGCTTTCCTTTTTGTAAAGGATAGGAGAGCATAGAATTCTAAAAAATCAAAGAAATGACACAAAGAATGTTTTAATTCGCAAATTAAATCGTGGACAGAATTGCTCCGATTGGCTCTAGAGATTTCATAGCTAAACCTCGACTACTTTCTGAACCAAATTAGAGGACTGGGCCCCATGAATAAATTCAACGGCTAGACTCGTACGAATTTAACAGTCATCGCCTCGAATAATCTCAATGAGGAAGCTTTCCACATCAACCGGCACGGCATTGAAGCGACAAGCTCTCATTACTATTCCGTAAGTACGCGTTGAGACGACACTAAGCGAGTCCAATTAAGTGCAATCGAGTATACACCATGACCATCGGTGTACATCGGATTAAATGTTTTCCCGGAATATTATGTGGGAGTCTCGACAATACGATCGGCTTGCCCGCGGCACCTACATTGATTCGACACTCGAATGCTCCGCTATTGGAACTTTGCTTATACCGGGCTTTTGTAATTCAGATCTCAGGCATTACTATTGATATTCATATTAGACATAGTCGAATATGTATGTATGGTGTTCTTTCGTATAATGAGAATAGAAAATTACTTGTAGCTTTTGATATAGAAATCTATATGTATATACGTACCTTCTATGCAGCGAAGGCACACGGTCTACGTGCTATGCGCCAGAAAATACTTTTACGTCATGTATATCTGATGCAAAAAATTCAAATTTTTTAGTTGTATTTGGACGAGATGGATATAGAAAAATACTCTGAATAGAAGAACGGAATAAATATATAAAACTACAAAAATACAATGGAATCTTTTACGATAAATTATTGTATCGGACAATATCATTGTGTTGCATAATGGAACAAATCTAAAAAAAAAATTGACACGCCGTATTAAATACAAATTATAAATGTTATCGCTGGTGTTTGATCCGCTTACTAAAGGCACCTCAACATTGCTAGCTACGGAATACTCACTCAGTAGAGAACCAGCGATATTAATGGCCATTGTAATTGTACTCAGCACACGTGATAAGCCAAAGATAAGAGTGTCCAATCAGAAGCTAGAGACTAAATCAGATTATCATATCTCAAGTATTCCCAGTAAGTCGCTCACATTCCGTGGCCCCTTTGTGAAACTAAGTAGCCATAACTCAGTCTGCAGACCATATCAGTCGGCAATATCCCGGTAATAAATTAAATCAACGAAGATAATCCAGATGGAGTCTGTTCTATATCTATAGGGTTGCTCAAGAACCGATATCATAATGGATATAGCACCTATACGTGTAGTATCCTATAACCTTCTATTAACCCTCCTCTCTTTCTCCATTCGCAGTTCTCTTATATGTACATGTATGCTTTAATACGCGTGTGTACAATATCGCGGACGATGCAACAAAGCATCGACCAATAACTGGAATTACTTTTCGAGATCATAAGAATGGAGAAAATCTCTCTGTTCAGTATCAGAAAAATAAAGCCTCGACGAAACTGATTACAGTAACGTATCATTTTACGTCCTGCTGTATCCCGCACAAGTTTTCCCTCGTATAATAATTTTTCCTCTTTATTGTTCAAACTTTTTTGCGACGAAGTCATAGAAATATATTCCTACAACGTCTTCATTTTTATACAGCTAAAAAAAAACATTATTTCGCAATACAAGACGTACGTTTTTCATTTTGCTTGTATAATACCGTGATGACATTTTGCAGCTGCGTCAGGACTGTCTTCGACTTGGCGCACATTTCTTTATACCGAACTCCAAGTACAATGGCGAAATAACTTACCGCTTTTACGGGACGCATACTTTGGCATGCGTTGCAGATTGTTTCGTATCCGAGAGCAAAACGTATTCATCTTACTAGTAAACATTTACTAGTATTTTGAATCTCAACATAAAGCATGCACAATATAAATTAGTACCTGTACTAAATGTCAGTCAAGCGTTTCTTGTGTGACAAATTGACGCAATAAAATTCATCGCTTCTGTCTAAAGATAAGACAGCTAAAAAAATCAACGTCGAGGACTGACGAGAAGCAAAAGAATCATAGAGAGAATATACAAACGAGATATATATGCATGAGTTTTTACTGAAAGAAAAGACGTTGATTTCAGAGACTTTTATAAATGAATACGATTTTAATGGCGTTTTCCTTCTTGCTTGAAGATGGTCCTAGAGAGACCGAAAGCAAAGACACTGGTGATACACATAAAAGCTTCCGCGAAAATTTTATTAAAAAGATTATTAAGAATTATTATACATTAAAGGTACTTTTATTGCATCTTTCTGTATTTAATTTAATGAAGTATTATATATATGAATGCTTCATGTGAATAGAAAATATAATCCATAATAAATCAAATATAATTGTGCTATATCGTTAGAACCTTGATGGAATTGTATGAGAGCTTACATTTTGCAACCGGAAACGGGATGAAAGAGAGAGCGACGTGGGAAACTTTCTCTCGTACGAGGACGAATTAAAAAGTTTCTGGGTGGTAGTAGGTTCGGAGATTGGAGACGAGAGACGAGGATCCTTTTTACGTGGAATGAAACGGGTCTTATATACGGCAGATAGAGCGGTTTCGCGAAAAAGTTTTTATTGGGCGTAGTAGCGAGATACGGTACGGTAGTAGTTATCTCTGGCATACGATGTCTTACAAGGGTTACCTCAGCTGCCTGATATGGTGTTCGATATCCTTTTATTTATGAAGTAATCAAAACTCTGAACTCTGACTTCTACATATCCTAATTCATGTGAGATAGGTACAAGAATGTGGTAGAACGCACGTACGCGAATATCGAATATCTATAACTCTTTAGATATATTTTGTCCCAGTAAGAAATTGGTAATTCATGTTTAACTGATTGCATTCACCTTTCAATCGCAGTCGTCATTAAGATTGCTTTCAGTAAAATGAGCAGCATAGAGAAAAGAAAGGAATCACGATACCGAACTCAATTTTTTCTTATAGGCGTCGGCACGTAATACTTCTGCGGAGTTGGAGAGCTTTTGACATGAAGACGCGATGCAGAAAAAAAAAAGAAGAATGCCATTAGAATCGCATTCATTTATAAAAGTCTCTGGAATCAAGATCTTTTCTTTCACTAAAAGCTCAGATATCATAGAAATGGTATTATCTATGTGCACGTAAACATACAGATACACAAAAAAAATACTCGAAAACTTTGCTATATTAATGTCGTGTGTGTGTGTGCGTGTGAATGTACGAGATTTTAACAAAACGACAAATTATGCTATTCTTGACATCGTACCTGGATGCATAGTCTGAATTCTAAGACAGGTCTTTGTTGTCAAACACTAATTAATGGCCATTTACAGGATGGTTACGGTCTTATGACGGAAAATCCGACGCGACAGCATAGATGAAAAGATATTTTGAAGCGAGGAAACTTACATATCTTGTACGTTAAATAATTAACTACAACCATAAAAGATTCATAAGAACAATATGTTTAATATCATGTAAGGCGCTATCAAGATGTACTACCTCCACGCTCATACAAATAATATAATAGGTCTCTTTGGGATGTCACGCAATTTCATGATAGTAATATACATCCAGAATGATTTTCAACCATTTTACCATAATATCTCTGGCAACACGGGACAAAGGATGTCCACGGGCATTGTTTGACCAATTACAAGAATGGAAATGGGACAACTCCCACCGGTAAATGTAACTCCAATAATGACTTGTGTTTGAAGTACATATTTCGTAAGCAGTAGATCAATTATACTCTATGTAATACAAGTATAACTCACAATCACGTCACATATGTCGCATATAGTATATCCCATGCACAAACATATATACATGAATATGCAAATCTATTTTTTAATCCTATTCGTACATGTGTCTTCCTATTCTATTTTCCTGATTCAATAAAAGAACTTTACATTAGTTTTATTGCGTTCACTTCGAACAAGTGTAAATATGTATGTAATTTAATAAAAAGTGCATAAAAATAAAAGTATTATAATTACGTAAAGTAACTGTTTTCTTATTTTACTGCAATAAGTAAAATCCATGATCTTACAGCACTTCCAACTTTCTCTCGCGCTCCCTTTTTCTTTCTCCTCTCAAGGGTACTTGCAATATAAATAATTATGTAAGAACGTCACTACGTAAACTTGGGAACGCTAAGTGAGCTACATTTGCGTCAGACGACTTATATATAACTAAGAGATTATCATTTTCTCGTGTTGTTTTTACTTTAAGAAGGTGTGTACGCTGGTGCGATGTTAGAGCATAATGTTTCACATTGCATTATGTCCTGTTAATTTTCGGGGTTAATGCGGTATAACGTAATCCCACTTACTTGCTGCATTTAAGACGCATGCGTAGCGTGGCACAGAATGAATGTTTTATGTAAAGAGATAGAGATAGATAGATAGATAAATAGAGAGAGAGAGAGAGAGAGAGAGAATGAACTCAACATTCCAATCAAATTAATCTTATATCTTTGCATAATTTCATAATAAAAGCTTCTTAAATGTATCCATTCATTTACTCGTAATTTAATTTCAATTTAATCTTAATAATATAATATATAATATTTATTATAGGATATATGTTTCGTTATTAATTGTTAAAATTTACATAACGATATTTAATTGTTCTAATTGGACGATTTTTTTTTACTTTCAAGGAAATTAAAATTCTCTTATAAATACATAAAATGCTCTAGTGTATCAAATGCTGCATTTCAAATGGAGTAAACAATTATGCATTAGGGAATTATGTAAAGCATTAAATCGGCACGTGTATTTGCAATTTCTGATATAATAATATATGTCTGTTTATTAAATATACATCACTCGCAAACAAGAGGATGTTAAAACGGAAACTAAAATATTAATACCGCTATCAAATCGCAGCATGGTAATTTCCTATTTAGATAAACTATTTTTGCGACCCAATAACCTACCGGAAATCTACAGTTGGCTGTTAGCCCGTAATTTTATCACAGTTCTAACACACGGTTCTATACCTGAAACCGACGAGCCCCAGCAAATCCTGGCATTAGCGTCATGGAATAATCTTTTGAGCCATCCAGCACTGCCTAACCAACCAGCTCTAATTTGTCCAGATTTACTGGTTGCATACATGGTCGTTTTTTAATCCCGAACGTAAAACGTACGCGCTAACAGACAAGACACTTCCATTAACTATATAATACTATATCAAAAATAAAAAAAAATTGTTTTTTTTAGATTGTTCAGTAAAATAACTTTAAAATAATAAATATTATATATTTTGCATATAATCACAACCAAATTGTACAGTTATTTACTTGTTTTATTTTATTAAGAAATAATGCGCTCTTAGAACAAGTAGAATTTTTGTATATAATATAATTGTATATAATTTATATTTCATATAAAAAAAAACTTGGATTCATTTTTGAACTATAGTTTATGTAAATAGCTAGCTTCACTAGGAAATACTTGAACGCTTGGCTCTTTCAGGCAGGGTTGAAAATTCAGCACGCATTATTCAAATACCATGCGAGGTAAGGGCACTCAGGCGGACGAAGACGAAGAGGCGATCACGGCAAGTTAAGAGAAATTTGTCGGGAATGAGTCACGAAATAGCTGTCGGCCACAGTTACCGTCGTAATTTTCTTCGCGGCCGTGATAAAGTTTATCGACCGTAATCTTGAAAGATTCATGAACGACTTGTTCCGCGCTCGCTTACTTATATTATGTACAAACATGGCTTTCGATATGCGGTCCGAAGGGACACATCGACAACTCGTTATGCTCGCATGCTTGTTCAAAAAATATTGCTACGGAGACGTTACTTGTAGGTATAATAAGCTCCGATAATATCGCAGAATTCAATTTTCAAAAATTCCATAATTTCCATTTGCGTCACCGTGCCGATCAATATGGTTTGATTTGATTGCTTAAAAATTTCAAGCATAAAAGTTGGCGGGATTCCTTTTGTGAGTAGTTATCTCAGCATACTTCCAGATGCATTTCCAGCAAGAACACACGAATTATTATTCATATGATACAGAGAATTGTAACAGTGGTGGCAGCGACCCGTGCATTTCCGTATCCGCACCTGGGTATCTCAGTTTTGTCTGTTTTCACGTTTCTCACGTGAAACGGAGAAAAAACGATATGTACGAGGGAAAACTGGCAAAACGGAAGGCAAAGAAATTTTATTCGTTCTCGAAGCTACACCAATCTCGATCGTCGCTTCTCACAAGTGCGCGGCCACCGTTTCTCGTGAATATATAAATTTCGTGTCTAGTAGAAATTGCACCCCCGTCCGCTTCAAGTCCCACCTTCTCGTCTTTCTTGCTTCAGTACTTCGTCCCGAGCGTGACAAAAATGAATAAAGTATACTTTGTGTCATCGCAGACTGTTACTAGCGTGTTCCAGCATGAGCTGATTAAAATGACACGCCTCGTTAGGCTGTGTCAGGTTTTACTCGCTCTGACCGGTATCTCTCCAGTGGACGAGAGTGAAGTAGCAGAAAGAGAAAAATGTCAAGTTGTGCGTAGTGTATTAAAATTTCGTTACCGTTATTCAGCGCTATTCATTGTCAGACTTTTTAATCATGGCTCATCAGCAAAAAGTAGGGCAGAGCAGAGTAAAACAGTTACGTCCTGCAGTATCTAATTTTGTATGCTAGTACGATAAAACTCTAAGATTTAATAATATAGGTACATTCGCAAGTGTATAAAAATGTAAAACTGAATTTTCCTAAAATCAGATTTAATTAACTCGCTCAAAATAATATCAGATTTAATTAATAATAATCTTAATAGCACAATTCATTGACGATACATTAGTTGAACATTGACGTGCATTACGTGGGAATATATTGAGCCAATATTGCGCCAATAAATTGTATTATAGAGGACGATGGTCGGATTTTGTAAACCCAAAAGTACAGTTAAATATTAAAAATCACAATTAAATATCAAACGTCACTAGTAGTTTCCTGGAAGTATGCATATTTTGTTTCAAACTACTGAACTGCGTAATTTGGCAACTTACTAGTCGGGTTAACGTGTACGTCGGTACGTCGGTTGGAATATTAACGACATGTGAAGTAAAACAGTTTACAGTGCCCGGCATGCATATAATTACGACAGCGTCTAGTTTACCGTCGCACTCGTGGGCAACAACGATGAGCAACTAATTAGTAACTTCGCTGGACGGTAGTATCTACGTACAAGTGAGGAAAAGAGGGGAGGGAGTTGAAAACCGACGATGCGTTGAGTGCGTGATCACCTGAAGTGGTATGTGTTCTCTGCAATGTACAAACATTCATTTACAATGGCGAGATGTAAATCATGGTGCAATTAAGTTAACACCGCACACGTTCAAATAACATTCATTGCTACACACCTCGGATGATGGTAATTACTGTAATTAGATAAAATTGATTCATGACTGAAATATCTCCATGCTGATTTCTCGTTTCGTGCGAAAGTGCAGTGCGAAAATCGATTTACAAACATTTCCGATTGCTACTAAAAATGATGTTTTTCAAGAAACGTTTTTCGTGAATACGGATATAAATATGAACGAGCTTTGTGCGCTCAAAATAATATTTTTTCAAATATTGTAGGAGATATAAAGTGGAAAATACACATATAGAAGAAGAATACACGACATAGCAATCGACGTCCCACTCGATCGGACAGCTTCAAGTGCTCAGGGTGGAAAAAGCAGACATCGATAGTCGATAGCCAACTATTCACAACTCGTGGAAAGTTGTTACCACGTGGAGATACTCTCAGACAAACCAAAAAGACAGTTTGAGGCCAGTTGTTACCTGCTTTGCCTAACCGCTCCTCATACCCCGAACGAGGAAGCAAAGAGTCAAAGCAGTATAGAGGATGGAGATGAGGGAAGGAGGCAATAGTTCTAGAGAATAGCCTCACATTTGGTTACCCCGACTGGGACCATGAATATCTATCGAGTCGATTCGGCATTCCTGCAGGATGCATGTAGGTAAGTATCAGGATCTCGAGTACGTATTAGAATAGTATTCAGTTTGCGCCCCGCTCGTTCACGTACAATACCTCCAATTGTCGGTCGAATTTCGTGCGCTCCTATTTTCGACACTCGGAGATATCGAACGGGAAGTGAAAGAAAATGGAGCGAGTAGGTGCGCGTACTGCAACTAGGAGCAGTTTGTCGATATTCAGAGAAACGCGCTTCTACAACATCGATAAAAGAACTATGTTTTTCACCGGTATTTTACTTCGTCTCTATAATGCAACCGTTACGCTAGAATCGGTTAGATCGAAGGAAAACGGGAAATTCTTGGATGATGGAATTGCCGATCGTTGTGCATTTATTCCACATTTTCGAGAGAGAGCGAAATATTATTTGGAAACCGAAATATCCTAAAATGCACGTTTTTTAAGGTTGTCTTAACGATTGAGTGACTAAATAAACGGCTCTAGTAAACAAAAGGGTCGAATTTATTCCACTCTGCGAAGCGTGCGGCGCACAGCTTGTCCCACTTTGAAAAGACCTGATTCACTTTGTTTCAACGGTCAATAAGCGGTCACACGACCTGTGATCAATCTACCGAATTGCTTAACAAAAATTAGTCCATTTTACGGAATGTACGAAGTTTGTTTATTAACTGTTTATAAAATATAACAAACGTTTGGAATACATCCAATTTGTCTCCTATCATTTTTTCCTACAACATTGGATCACTATTATTATTAATCCATGCTCTTCTCCATGCACTTTAAACCTGCACACATAGACTCACTTCTCAGTGCTTTCTAGAAAAGCAGCTTTCAAAAATATCCGTGGTTCCTAAGATAATGCAATACCGTAGCCTTGCGATTTTCGTTATGCGGCCATGTCCAAAGTTATTTTTCGAAAGATTCTATTCTACCCGTTCATCCTCAAGGAGAATAAGTACGGAGGGGAATTTGTTGTCCTCCAGCTTGGTCCTGATATACGCAATAACTCTCGCAATAAAAACACAGAGAATAACTCGGCCACGCTGCTGGTACGCGGAACGGGTGAAAAGCCGAGAACGGAAAGAGAATGAAAATTCAGAAAATGAGGTAAAGAGTAAGAAAGAGAACAAACAGAGATGGTAGCGGTAAGAGAGCTGAGAAGGCAGGGTGCCATGAAGTTTCGCGCTATTTGAGACAGGAAATCGAAAGAAAGGATAAATGGAAGAAGAATGGCAGCTGCGAGAAGGGAGATGCAGAAGTCGGCATGCCGGTGGCAGATACGAAAGTCAAGACAAGAGCTTTCATACCGCCATTGAGGCAGATTTCGAGGAGCGCGAGTCGGCTGGCTGAAACGATAAGAATTTAATATGGACGTACCTCTCCGCCTTTATCAGACTTTATAACGTAATTACCTCAGAGTATAGCCGGCATTACTCGATTACTGTTTAATGCGATTCGAATAGGTATGCTCTCTATTATTTATCATCTTCAAAATCGCACGCAACATTCATCTATAGATATATCAGTGTAGATATGGCGTATAAAAAAAACTGTCAATCGCGACAATTCATGAATAAGAACACTCCGTAATATCATAGGATCTCCTCTAAATTTCGATTTGTTCGTAGCGATATCAAAATGCATACATGGATATCTCTCACCCCCCCCTCTCTCTCTCTCTCTCTCTCACTCTCCCACGGAAGACAATCTATGTATTGAATTCTGGAAACGTGCGAAAAAACAGAAACGAATTTTATTTCGGAAGATACCGTGAGTAAGTATATATATATCTTTTCGTCGCCGTCTTGCTTCTCTCAGTGAATCCGTTTTCTATTAAAGGAGTTGCTCGGAAAGATTGAACGTGAAAAGAAATGTGCCACAGAAAATGAGAAAAACAGTAATATTCGGCATCCTTGATTTCCTCTTTTCTTTCTTCTCTCTCTGTCTGTCTCTCTCTCTCTCTCTCTCTCTCTCTCTCGTTCTCTCTCGAACGCGTTAATGGTACACATATCGAAATATTAAGGTCAACAATGGTTTATGTAGTTCAATTAAACTACGTCCGAGTTTTATGGGAGAAAAAGAGATCACACGATCTATTATTACGAAAAAGAGAAAAAAAATTTCATGCATTAGACATTCCTAAACTACATTTGTGTAACAAACTACTTTATATTACATTTAATAAAATATGCAAATAAGCTGTTTGCTTTTTACCATATTAATATTTTTAAGCAACCTCTACATACATATGAAGATAATATGCTGCCAGCCGAGTAACGCATAATAAACGCATTAGTTTGAAATTTTTGCTAACATGATGCAGTCTAATGTAGACACCATTAATTTAATATTCGTGCCGCATAATTTGCCGCGATTTAATATAGTTTATATATGGCAATTCTGCAACTTTGCTAATATTATTCGTTACTCACATAATACTTTCAAAAAATATTAAACAAGAAAATATCAAATTAAAATGTGAAGATTGCCGTTCTATTTATTAACACTATAAAAATATTACTAAAAATATAAAATACATATCACAATCAATCATTTCATTAATTAATTTTCTCGGATCATTCAAATTAATCATAATTTTTCAGAGATAAAATTTGTCTGAATATTTGACTCTACCGCAAAAATTCATCAAATTATTATATAACTATTTGTTATTTTGATTAATTATTATGTAAATCTGCCTAAAAATTTATTGATAATAACGTTATATATTATAACTCATCATATTAAACATTAAAAATGGTTACGTTAAAAAAATATATTCTCGCAAAAATATGAAACATTTCATTTATAGCTGTATATATTTTTACGGGAATCAACTGCTACTACAACTATTTTTACGATTAGGACGACACGTACTATTATATTTTACATGCCACAAATTTTAACTAGCGATAAGCTCTAACTCTCGCTCTCTCTCTCTCTTTTTTTCTCGTTTTCTCAGGTAATTTTGACGGTCGGACGACAACAGCAGGGAAAGAATATAGGAAAATATAAAATGAAATTTTCCCCTTTCCGTCGGATGCTTATGTAACACATTCCATCGTTCCAAGATGCTGTACCGTAAACGAGACTACAGGTGAAGTCAATTCGGTCACACTTTCATGCAACCGCGAGCGTTATCATTACATTCTTTATGTGTCCCAATTGCCCAACATGTTGCAACTTTCAGCTTATGCCAAAACGCAAAGAACAAGATAACGAAAGAGCCATTAAATGAGAAATTAATGACTAGAGATGACGTTTAATGTAACACGTGGCTTGGTGAGTTTTTAATTTTTACCGTCTGCGAGGCGAGAGAAGCTTTTACGCGAGAGTAGTTAAATTTTTATAGGCCTTTGTAATTAAGAGTGTTTTGTTGCATCCGCGACGTCCAATTGAATATTTTTCATGAGCATATGACTTTTTCTTGTGATGGCTAAGCTTGCTGTACCTCATAATAATAAAGATTATTTTTACTTACTTTGAATATTAAATTTTTATATAAAGATATATTTCATTTGAAAAGACTTATTCAAATATCAATCAACTTATTACAATCAATATGTGCAAAATTTTGTAATAAAATATATATCGTAAAAAATTATGCGTAAAATACTTCATTTCTGGGGACATATTATAGTTTCCATTCAACACAACAATGATAAAGAAGTGACTATTTTTTACAACACGAAGTACGTTACTTACAGATGAGCAGCGAGGCTAAATTTCCTCGGAGATTAAGTAGAACATATCGCTGCAAGCGACGCGACGCCCGTTATTAGGTGGAGAATGTGAAATGTTGCGACAGGTCTATAAAGCGTTGTAAGAAGAATTTGTCACCTGATCTTGTTTAAATTCTATGAAATACATTTATAAGGGACAATTTACGAGCTCCATCTTTTACGAGGAGATACTTTAGACCATAAATTGCGGACTCATACAGCCGGTAGTAATGGGAGAATATTTTTCCCAATGCTCATATTACGTACACTGTAACACTAAGAAAAAATATTATGTTGTTACGACTTACGGGAATGCATTGCCTAAAATATTGTGTCATTAACGCGACTAGTGTTTCGACGGAATCCCATGGCGTATCGCTAAATTATTTGTTCCAACATATTGGATACGGCGAGTGCCCATCCGGACACTTAGAATACCTAGGAAAATACCGAACTATAAATTACGCAGCGTTACCACAACATTCTTCTGCTAAATCCAACATGATACACTGCAACTGCGAAAATGTCGCAAGATTCAAAAACAAATGGAGAGAGATAGGTAGATATCGTTATTTATTAAGTGCTCTAAAATTAAAAGAAAGAGAGAGAGAGAAAGAATTCCTTAAAGTATAAAGATTAAATGCGTCATTTTAACTGCATTGTAATTGTTCAATTCTAATTCCTTTTTTTTCTTTGTTATGTTTTTTAAACAGATTTCTTTCAAAATTTTTTCTCTTATTTGGACCAAATTTATTTGCAAATAATATTACAGTTAATCGAAATCATATATCTCCTGACAACTGTCTGTGTACTTTCTGGGAAGAAGTAAAGACATATCAAATGAAGGTAGTTTACCACGGGTAACGGGTGTGCGGATCAGTGCAGTCCAGACAGATCATCCACCACCCTGAACGGGAGACGTGGGTCTCCGTGGAACTAGGACTGATTGTCCCCGGCAAAACTTCCTTAATTATCCCGCAGCTTCGAGGAATAATTCGAGCGATTCGAACAGCATGGTTTACGAAGCCGGTCCAACATCTCCGCGACAAACAAACCAGGACAAGATGGAGGATACGATGGAGCAAGAGAAAATGTCAGAGGAAACGACGACGGCATGTTTACGAAGTAAACGCTTTTTCTTAAAGTTCGATTCCTCGAAACTGCGTAAAATAAATTAGCATCTTCCCAAATCGTGAAAAATGAGGACAGAACACGCTAATTCATCAGCTGAAATTTTACAGTATTACACTTTTACATTAACGTCAATGATGCACTTAAAGGTGATCAATCAATAAATGTCACCCAAGCTTGTGTAACACGCGTATGCGCTAGTGTAGAGCTCATACTTAATTCAGCGAGACCGTTAAATTGCATCTATATTTTCTGGAAAGCCGCAGCGACCTTTTTCCAGGCCGAACTCCACTTCCAGCTGCCAGCCGGAAAGTGTCTAGACGTGGAAATGGCGTTTACTCAGTATACGCTCATAAATAATGGGACCGTAATAATAAAGGTAGTGATTCAAAGCGAATATGCCCAAAGGGATTGCAGCCTTCGACAAATCGAAGGCCGCTATCTCCGAAGACATATCTTTAGATACTTGGACCTTCGTGTCTCTGGAGACGCGCGTAATACCTAAGAGCGCTTATCTCGATGCTCGAAGGAAGGCACTTTGAGCGAAGAAGCTTAGTAGTTGAAGTTTCTTGCCGAGCACTTCTTGTCTGATGCGAGCTTACGTTGGTTCATCGGTGTTCCTTGCTGTTCTTCGTGTCGTTCGATACAAAACACACCAATGCTTAAAATCCCTTCGTCGAGCGAAGACAAGATATGTATAGTTCATTTATTTCTATAGGACAAACCTTTCCTTAAAGAAACACCCTTTTTTAAACGCACTACTTTCTTTTTACAAAACGTATCACAAACAACTTCATCCAACAAAGAAATAACATTTTGTATAAAAAATATTTTTTTAAGTAATGTGATAAATTAATTTCCTTTCTAATTGTGAAATCAGAATTCTCAAATTGGTTTATCAATAAGATACAATAATCATTTTAATTATAAGAATTTTCCTTATCTCTAGCCTTTTAGAATATGTTGAACTAAATTATATTTGTGGATATAATTCTCACCTAATTTAACAAGCAAATAAGAGGGATTTATCTCCAGAAATTTGAAGGTTATTAGGACTAACAATGCATTCCTAATCGCTGAATCACATAGCAAGATATTAATTTAATAATAGATCTTTAACTCTTCTCTCTCTCTTTACATTTTGCTTTCATGTTTATAAATATTTATTTTTAAAAAATCAATAAATTATACGTTTAACTTTCACACAATAGTTTTCACATATAATTTTTACATAAAATCAAAATAAAAAAATTCATGACAAAGATGTCATGAAACAACAAAGGCGGCAAAATTGCTGTGCTCAAAATTGTGATCGAATATAACTGCAGTCGTGACACCGCAGTTATTCCACAATCCTTTTAACCAGCCGCATCGATACTGACGTTGTGTAAATGCTTGTTTTATATACAGGGACTTGACCGAGCATTCGAACTCGTGTGGCACGTCTCGGTAAATAATGCATTCGTAACTCGGTTGGTTTCATGAGTTTTCGCACCCGAATGTGGAAGTTCCCTCGACAGCCAAAAGTGAAGCGTTAGAAGGACGTGGCAAACTAGAGAAGCACGTGGTTCGGATCGTGTTCTATTCCCGAGATGCTTTGGTAAAGTAAGCCCAAGGGTATGAGACGTACGTGCTATCGATGTGACGATGCTAACGATACTTGGAAGTGGAAGGAACGAGGACGATGAGACAAGTCCACGGTGTCCGATCCCGTAAACGGCATAAACGACCGAAGCGACAAATACAACTGTTACGAAGAGTTTGCATACTGGCACGCGGCCCATTCCGGCAAGTGACATTTATAGTCGACGCGTCACACCGTCTTTGACCGTCGCACACATGCGGGTGTTGCACGCGCGTCCGACGATGGAGAAGATAAAATTGGTTCGATAATTTGACGATTGAAATGCTGAAACTTGAAGTTCGAGTGGCTGAGTTTAGTTTTTGCGAATTTAGGTCGATATCAAGAGTTAATTTGCACAATTTAGATTAATAATCACACAATTATACGCTAATCGAAATTGGTGGAAATATCAATTTAAATTGATAAAAATTGATAAAATAACAGAACAATTAAAGCAGATTATTTAGAAATACCTATAATTTAGGTAAGTTCAGAGCGATGCAATTATGCATTATACATATATAGCGTTAATTATACATACAATTACAAATAAAATACCCAAAAATAACAGAAAGATTGAAATTAATTAAACACAGATATGTCAGATTAACAAGATACGTTAAATTAACTTAGAAAATCACAAAAAATACAACAGCAATATATATATATATAATAAGAATATATAAAAAAGCTACAGACTCTTTTAATAATTGCAAACAAGCTGGATAAACTTAGACAAGTTTAACTCAATTTTAACCTAGTTTAGATTTAGTCAGAAGGAATCGAGATCTGTACTACTCTAATCCCAAAGATCCCAACCTCACGTCATGAGCATATTAATTTTCAAGTACTCGACGGCCGTCTTCGGCTTCCCTGAGATCCCATGAGAGATTCACGCCAAATATGGGATTAACCGTCCGGCCTTTTACCTCGATTTAACCTTAAGTGGAAAATTCCGTCGTAATGTCAAATTTAATATTCATATCAGCGTCGCGCGAAGGCATGAACCCTGAATCCATTACCTACTTTCGCAGCAGCGATTAGTACGGACACCCGGATTTCAGCTCTCGCCGTCAGCCACGCGCTAGCAAAAAGACCGTCCACAGACACGCTCCGGCGAAGAGAATATTAAACGCCCAAAGACAGCACTGAGGCTGGGCCAAGTCCGCGAGACTTCACAAAGAAGTCTCGAGTGTGCGAATGAACAAGTCGAGGGTAAAAGCCGGAAGAGACACGAAAGAGCGAATGGGTGCTTGTCTATTCAAGGATTTAAAATGCTCAAGTAAGCGCTAAAATCTACCACAGCTTCGTGCCTCGTAGGGCAACACGGTCTAACTCGAGTATCGAAGTGAATACCAGCAGAGATACTTTCAGCCTTTATGCTTGCCGCTCGTGCGCGCGCACAGCATATTTTATTTAGATCTTATTTTTAACGACGTACTGCCTAAGAGAGAAAAATGAATTTTGTGGTTATCTGACGAATTATCCTGCTAAAGTTAGAACGATCCGCAAACAACGCGATCGTTTGTCCAGAGGAAGAAATCGAGAAGCGTGAAGGGGAAGTCATTGAAATAGTCACGGACGGGTTTTTGATTTTTCTCACGAGGTCAATCTACTCAGGCGGATACGTGCTCAAGAATGGATCTTGGAGCTCGAGTTCTCTTGCAAGCGATGCCACTCTTGAGACTTCTACCATTGGTAACGACTTAGAACAATTCGCTCTAAAATATCTCATCGTTATTTTTCAATTGACTAATCGATTAATTCAATTAAAACATCAAATAATAATTTTCAATGGAAATAACTTTTATACATTTCGCGACGATAGACGGATTAATTATACAATAAAATAAAATACATTAGTTGTGAATGCTTCATGAGAGAGAGAGAGAGAGAGAGAGATTTTGCCTTTATTTAATTTATTATAAAGATATAAACGAAGCACACACACGAAACCACCGCAGATTCATCCAAGCTCTGTATTTACGAGCTTTCAGGAGTTAACTTCGTTTCCTGCCCGAGGACAGTGTCGACAAGCGAATTTCTCCTCTGTTGTTAGGGCCTGTTTGCGGCTGGTGTTGCAGCTATGAAAATAACGAAATTTCCCAGAACAAGGAAACGCAATGCATAAATTCCAGTCCAGATACTTTGTCTGCTTTTCTTCTCGGTCATAAAATTTTCACGACGACGTGCGGAACACTGCGAAACTATTTATCGTATGTGCATTCCGTGATACGCGATTATCGTTGCGGAAATGATGAAAACTTCTGTATGATTACATTCTCGCGAATTGATTTTTGTAGTAATATCAGACACTAGTAGAGTAGCAATCGTATGAATACGGAATAAGTGAATACCAGATAATACGGAGCTTTCCAAAATCAAGAAATACAATTGCATTACATTATACTAACTAGATCGATTTATCCTTCGTATTTTCTATGGAATCGTGTCGGAGAGAAAATTACATTTGTGTGAATTGCATGCTAGCGACACTGATCGCAACAATCTCGTACTCGATAGACCATCGATCTTCAATCGGAAAGAGAACGAAGCAATCTACATCGATCAATCTATTCAGCTGTATGCGCAGTTATGTGCCACATATAAATATACTACTATCAGTTGTCCGCGAGGAAGAGAGTGGTAGTGACACTGAGAGTGCATAACTTCGAAAGGATTGTCTGTCGTTCATTCTCATCACGTTGATCCATAAAAAAATAAAAAAGAAAAATAGAAGGGAAAAAGGCATAACGGATCCGCGTAATTCTCTTGCTATCTCTATACATCCCATTGGATGTTGTACGTACGTCCGCTGGAAGGGTTTCGGGGATTCAGCGCTGCAAGAAAGAAGGACAGAGGGTGTGGCAAAGGAGTCTCTTGTCCACGAACGGTCCATGCCGGCGATGCGGCATATCGATTTTATTTTTATCCCCGACCGCCTTCTCCGTCGAGTTCGCGAAGAGGTTCCGGATTTAAAGGAACGCTTTCACCCCTTCTCTAATCCCACTCCCGACATCAACCTCGGGTGGAAGCGAGACCACGTCACGAATTGAACGAAAGTTTCGTCCAACCGTGAGAGAAGTTCGTTATAATGCATTTTCATTTGAGCTTAGACCGAAGAGAACGTGTCAAAAACATAAATCTTCAATTATGATCTCTATAAAATTTTGCTAAGTAATTGGCGCATTGAAAGTTATGGAGGCGAATAGAAATTATTAACATCGTATCTATATAAAATTATCCTTAAAAAGTCTTCCTTACAAGTCACTTTATAATTCCATCTTTTGTTTCAATTGCAGTTTTCTATTTTGTTAATATGCGCAATGGATAATATATTGAACATATTGCTTTTGAAACGTACCTATTTTATAACAAGATAAAAACATTATGAAAAATATCCGATTTTTCTATATTGCATTTGTAAAAAGTTTGGCTGCAATTTAGAATCTCTGAATAAAAAGTTATTTCAATAAGTAGATATAAAAAATAATTAAAATAAAATTTTGAAAATTTCATTTAAATCATAAAATTGTATTGTTAAATGTAAATATTGACATTGTTAATCTGTTTCATGTGTATATAACATTTATTTTTATATGAAAAGTATAAATTTATAATTTGTCATTTTTTTCAGAGACTATACATCTTTAATCAGCGAAAAAAAAATTCTAATATCGTGTTTCAATATTTAAAAATTGAGAATATTATTTTACATATCTCTAGCATTCACGGAACTAATTGAAATACGTGTAGAAATATCCGCAGTTACATAATGGCTAATCACATGCCGATAGTAGGCATTGCACGTCCAAGCACGTCCTACGAGCTTCCACGTAATTACATCAGACATTGACATTAATCGTGAAAGGATTTGGATTACGCTTTTGAGAACATTGAAAGGCGCGCGAATGCCCCCTTTTAGTAATATAGACGTATAAAGCTGGATCAGTAGATGATTAGAAAATGATTTTAGAGATCAAGTTGTATTATATGATTCTCATAAGCACATTATTCAAGTTATTATATGCATTCCGATCCATTCAATGTACTTATCAAATTTACGTTAAAATATTTTATAAAATCTATTTGTAGTTGAATGATAACATATAAATGTCAAATCGTATTAGCAGTTAATGTCCGTATAATTTGCAATAATATATTGCGATAATAATAGAAGCATATATATATAAAAGCTCCATTGTTGTCATTATTTCCTCATTATGGAGAAGTAAATGCAGATGTCATCAATATATTATGTCGCTATATTTCTTCATATATCGCTGGGTATACAATAAACACATCTCGCAGAAAAAATCAATTTATTACTTTAGCCGATACGCAACCATTAAAGCGTACCCCGGGAACGTGTACGAAGTAAAATTGAAATTGTACGTGCACGTATTACTGCACCGACGGTGTTACGCAATGGTCGTATCACTACCTTTTCCCATCTCTTTCCCGCTCGAAGCTCATCTCCATCCTCTATCTCCTTTCGTCTGCGTTATTCCAGACGTTCGCACAAGCGCACGCACGCGAGACGTATTCGTGAGTGCTCCAAATTCCGAATGCGAGGCGCACGATGGTCCCTCTCTCTCTCCCTCCTTCCCTCCCTCCCTCCCTCTCTCTCTCTTTTATCCGCGTACGTTTATATACAACGTGCATTTACACGAGTTACATAATAACTCCCGACGGTGCATCGACGAGCCGTACATTGGGCAAGACGCCCCACGACTCCATGTATTTACTCAATACTGAGTATAATGTTTCCCCGGTGTATACGTGTACGTGAACACTCGCACTCCTGCTGTTGAAGGAAACGTATTCTGAAGGTCCATTTACGATGCCTCATGGTCGAAGTTGCATTGCACAACAATGCATAGCTAAACGCAACGACTATCCACCTGCATAAAATGCATCCGAGAAAATTACGTGGAAAAATTAATCGATTTTGAGAAGCAAAAATAGCGTATTTCTTAAATAAATACACGATAAATTACTGCAGACGATTGATAAAAGAATCAATTTACAAGCTTTTGTGCCCCTTTATCGAAGCGCTATGAAAATTTTATCATTTTTATCGATGCATCCTTTTAATCGGTTTACATTGTTCTAATACAGATATTATGTGCGCGTAATCGTGTTAGTAAATTAAACTAAGGTATACCCTTTCTGAAAAGTTTTAAAAGGGCGTTTACTTTTCATTAAATATTAAATGAAACATTTAACGTCCGTGAAATGTGAAGCGAGAATTTTCTTGTTAATAAGAAATTTCCATGAAAATATAACATTGTAATAACAATGACGACGAAAATATTCCGAGTTCTCATTCGGCGGCTCGGCGTTACGTGACTTTCGTTTGCACATTGAAGAGCCTATCAAAATTACAAGCTTCAATCGAGACAAGTTCGTTACACACGAATTGGTGACCAATAGAAATTTTCTCGTTTTGAAACGTGCTGATGAAACAACTACGTTTACAATCCATTTCGCACTTACTATGTCACCTATACGATCGCTTAAACCGGCCAGCACCAGGCTGAAAGTACATCACTCGCGTAGCCATCCCTATAAGCTTCGCGATTAACTCGCATCCGACGCAGTTATAAAATCGCACCCTCGTTCGCTCTCTGTCGATCGTTGCAAACTTGGCCCGATATTGCCTTCGCACTTTCTCGATTGGTCTTTTCTCGGTCATTCATTTTCTACTTGATTAGCATAAAAATTCGTCGACTATCCTCACTTCTCTTTATACATGCACATACATACAAACGTGTACACATTTACACACACACAAACACACAAAATAGCCTTCTCCTATCACGCTTTCATTATCTACCTATTTTACCTCCTTCTCAGAGTTCAACGTAATCCCTTTTCTTTGTCATCGTGCCTTTCGGATGCGTTTCCTAAAGAGCTGAAAGAATGCATCACATTCAATGCTTTATGGAAATCGGCCTTCATATCAGAAGATTGAACGTAGAAAAGCTCTTCTTTGCCTCTATCGGATTTTTTTCTCCTTTTCATCAATGTTACACACCGTATGTACGTAACCTCGTTCGGCTAGTATCCACGCGCCGGATCTACAGTATTAATTATAATGGATCGTTCGTATTATGGGCCGTATACATTGCCGGTGAAACCGGCTTCATTCCGCACCGGGACGAATTATCAATTTATTAGTCTCCATGATCGTTTCTTGGGATTAATAACCGAGGCTTACTTCGAACCGGGAATCCTGTAGTTATGAATTAACCTGCGGAGGTTAAATAGGAATTGCTGTTAAATGTTAGATTTTATGAGAGGTATTTCTGGCATAAGGTCGTAAATAAAGTAAATTAAATAATGATTGCAGGAATTTTAATCATTTACTCGTCCATTCGTTGCTTTTACGAATTCTCTATGAAATTTATTTAAACTAAATTTGAATTTTTTAAATATATTGTTATTAAAATTTATATCACTCATAATAAAGAGAGCGCGTTGAACATTACAATCCTCTTGTTATTTATTTTTTTATAACAACCTAGCATTTAAATACGCAATTTGTATGATTGCATTTACGTTCTGAAACTTAAATCGATTTTAATATAACTTTCTCCGTAAAATTTGCCTTTTCAAATATTTGACGGATATTTTCGCATTTTCCATTAAAAAGCCGACTTTCATTACATTTACGCAAAAAAATTCTCTTGAAAAGTATTCACTGTTTGCTACGTTAATATGTACAGATAAAGTACTTTCGTCCTCCTAGTTTTCAGTCTCGAGATGATATTGATTCTTCCCATTTTTAAATATTTTGTTTTTAATTGAAGTAATACGAATAAACTGTCATATTATAAATAAAAAATAGAAAAATAAAGTTAGCAAAGTTGCAAGTAAATTAGTTAAATAAAGTTCGAAATGTTAATAAATTATAGAAATCCATTTATAGCACTTTTCCCATAACATTAAAATTCTCTATAAAATAATCTGTGTTTAAATGCAATCAAAGCAGAGCAAGGATTTTTCGCAAAGTAGCCTTTAGCGTAGTGGCGTGCTGTACAACAGTCGACCTCCGTGAAACCGAGGTGGCCCCTCGGGAGCACACGGAATATTAAGCAAGATTCTAACATCCCTCGGCGACCTCGTAGCGAGAGGAGCGAGCCATCGGGCATGCTGTAAATTTCACTTTGCGGAACTTAAGAGAGGTCTGGTCTGGGGTTAGCTAGTCCAAGTTCCGCAAGAGACAGTGCACGACGGGGACGATGAGGCTGCATGGAACGACCGACCAGATGCAGTGAGGGGAAGGTTATCCTGCGGGGAGGATAAGAAGACGTTACGATGCAACAGACGCCGGTGTACCGGGATCTCCTTCTGCGACGGTAGACAGTTTGCTGCACTAATATTAGCACGAGGGATAAGGGACCTCGCGTTCGATACCGGATGGCATCGGAGGAACCGGGTGGGAACGAGATGAGACAGAAAGCGAGACGTAAGCTGTGGATTTCTCGGCGCTCCTGCCGGAGACGCCGACGGTTTGTCTTTTCTCGGTTAACCTCATCTACGACCTCCTCAACCGCGATTCGCTTAAGACCAGATGATTCACTTCGGCGTGTAAAATACGTCGAGCGGCGTACGCGCATAGAGAAGGATGGACTTTCAGTTCGATATATTATCCGCTGTTCTCCGACTTTGATCTATAACACTTTACGCCAATAGTTAATTACTGCGACCGGATAGGGTGAATACCTAATCAGAGGGACAGGCGCTACGTGCAGCTTCGCCTTACGGTTTGGTTGGTCATTCAGTCGGTTAAGCGAGCACAATTTATAAGGAAGTACAAGTTTCCTCTTGTAGTATATTAAGTCTAAATGCAAAATGATTTTGTTCTATCGAGTTTGATTTTGTAATATCGAATTAGACATACGCTTGAAATATAATACACATATACAGGTTATTAATTAACATAATGATACACAATTCTATAAAAAAAAAATATCTTTTTCATTTTATTTGATCCTAATCTTATATATACACATGTGCAGGTGTGTGTGTGTGTGTGTGTTTTTGTACCTGACATAGTTTTCCCTTAATAAGTATATTCATTAAACCGGCACTAGCAATATCGAGCTGCGAAAACGATAATACGAAGTTCTTTACGAGCAGGTTTTTTCTCTTTACTCGGTCTGGATTTCCTTCTCGCTTCCTCGTTTCGTTTCCGTTCTATGAAATTTCTCTTTATGTCTCCTTCTTTCTTCCTCTATCTATCCTTCTTTAATTCTCTTTCTCATTCAACTTAAATAACTCGTTTGGCAGACCACTGCAGAGGATCTCTAATAAGATCGCCGGCACGATATTCATTCGTCCTTCGTTTCTCATTCCCATCCTCCTCGCCATTCCTCTCCGTCTGTCTGTCTGTCTACAGCCGACTACTCTCTCACCCAGCTCACCCTCGACTTTTCGACTTATCTGACCTCAAGCTACTCCGGCTCGCCATTACCGCGAGCTTTCGGTTAGTCAAAGCTCGATTAATTTCTTCGGTCCACAATCCGTACAGAGGCAGGCGTGAAGAAGTATCTGGCACTCCCTGCGTCGGAGACGATAGAGAAATCCTGATGTAGCTAACGAGAAAAGTATCGAGTATTTCCACAAAAATATCTTCCCGTGGCACAAATCCTATAAACTGCTACGCTTTCGCGGTGCGACTGTAAATCAAGACGAGACCGACGGATTAAACTGATATCTCATAGCGAGGAGAAGTATGTACATTTGAGATACAATTGTGCACGAGAATTGCAGATAGAATGCTTCATTGGCAATATTAATGACAGAAACTGAATTTTGTGCTCCATGAAAACCTCATCGCCGATATAATCTGACAATCTAATCTTCCTGATCTGGCTTTCGCGAGAAAATACACACCGCATTCAAAAGAATATTGAATTACGTAATTGGTTATTAATCATCGCGAATAAAATTCATGATGAATAAATCATATTATCTAGGAGAGGGAGATTGATTTACGAAGCGTTGATGCAAGTGAATTTAATATTCCCGCGGACCATTCGTTGTATGAATAATTAGTTGCACATTCATCGAAAGCTAATCATCATAAATTTGTCAATCGAGAAACGGACGTCCATCACAGACAAACGGACATCCGGCAAACACAGACCAAAAATTGACGCGATCGTATGTCGATGTACATTTCAACAAATGTACCTTTCAGGAACACCCTTCGTGAGAAGAGTGATGGTGGCACTTGTGACAGTAGATTCAGCTGTAATGCTCTGCGGCCGACTAATTTTCGAGCAATCGACAGAGACATGCTCATGACATGATACGTAATAATCTCGCACCGAAACGAAGATTGCCAATACAACAATGGCAATTGCTGTGTTACTAACATTTCAGTATTCGACGATAAAATATAATTGTTTTAAAGAAATTTATGACGTCCTATTGTTTCATATGATTTTACAAAATTTAAGCTTTTGACAATGTTCACGTAATTAATGATGCGGCTAAAAATTAATATTATTATTTTAAATTACACAAATTTCATTCTCTTTAATACCTAATAATACATAATAATCTCAATTTAAATTATACTTTAGAATACAATGAGATTACTTGTTAAAAACTGTAATTTATTTTAATTTATTTTAATTAATTCATAAAGCAATTCCCTGTAACGATTCGTGTAACCACATTTACAGAGCGCAATTTGCGCTGTTCAGTTAACGGAGAACCAGATACGCTGGATTCGGTTTCCAATTTTCTGGGGGAATACTTAGGCATCCCTACGTATTACGCATGTTCAATATATCTTCAATCGTCCGCAAAACTGTACAGAATTCAATTTCTTCGCTTTTCTTTTTGGCATCTCCGATTGCAAAAAAGTCGAGAAATATATAAATAGCACAAAGAATTGTCTCTCATTAAGACAGTCAACGGCTCGCGTTAATTATCCGAACGACTTTTTGCCTCTACGAAGCTAGTTCACCAAGACTACTTTATCAACTCTCAACAAACGATCCCGCAAATATATGGCATACTGAATTTTTTATCTCGTCTCTTTACACGAATAGAGTCCAACAAGAAATAGAAGGTGTCTGAGTAGACGAAAAATTGCGAAGGCAAAGACGTGGAAAGAGCAAAGAAGAATGTCTGGCGCCAATTGTGTAGCACTGTAGTGCAATTGAGCAACGACATCTCTTACGTTGTTAGAATCAGTCGGAGCGTAATTACTTTTCCTTCCTGGAGCGTCGATCGCTAATTACGGCATGAGTCGTTCTCACGCGTTTCACCTTGGAAACTTTCCTTAATTTTTTCCAACGATCCTATCTTTTCTTTCAATAGTTCTTTGACCCTTTCTTCGAACGTTACTTTGTGCTCAAAGTCGTAACGGACAAATCCATCTTACAAAAGAACCTGCAGGTGAAATTTTGGAGAATCGAAATTTTGCAAGACAAGTTCAAGATAAAAAGCTGCGCGACAGTTATTTAGTTCTGGATCTATCACGTTTAAAACAATTTTATGATCCATATTGCAGGGAATGACATCGTGACTTACTATTTTGAATATACCAACTTTATGACATAACTTCTTATAATATGCAATCTCATATGTGATACGAATGGTATCGAGAAAGGTCGGAAAGTTTCTAAAGTTTCAAAGATGAAAACTGTCTGACACATTTTGCTCAAGATAGGAGTTGCCATGACATACGTTTCTACAAGATTTATTTGAATAGCATGCTTTTACTTTGCGATGGTATTCAGGAACTATCTGAATGTGTTGCTGAAGAAACTTACCTTCGTGAAACATCGCTTTTCCACTTGACACTTTTTAGTCGACTCGTGGACATTTATCGATATGACAATTTATCAAATGCATCTTTCATAACATTGCCTTATAAATCATAATATTACCAATATTTTCCATATCATTTTATATTTAAATATTATAGGATACAATGGAGAACAAAAATAAAATACAATAAGAACAACCCCATAAGAAATTATTTGCAATCTCTATAAAGTTCTTTAATAATATTGTAATTAAAAAGTAGATTAGAAGTTCATTGTAAAATCGCATTACACTCGATTTATCTTGTGTAATTTATAGGATTCACATAAAGTTATTCTCGATTTGTTCTCTGTAATTCTTAGAATTCACTGGGAAAGGATTAATTAAATCACGATAAAGACCAGCTTAATGCGCCTGAAATCGCAATCGCTATAAATTTGGGCAACCGAATTAATGACAAACTCAAAGTTCCGTAGGAATCCGTTATCGTAAATCACGCTGTAAACTTTACGGAATCCAAATATATGCGCGGATGAATGTCGGCGCGACTTATCGAGATGTGCATTCGGACGAGAAGCCGGTGTCAGCGTTTGATAGGGGTTGACGCTAGAAGTTGGCACACTGCGTCTCGTAAAACGAAAATCTTCGCACTTCCGTTTACACCGTTCGCCGGTGACTGACTCTCTGGTGGCTCTTGGAAGAAGTTTACAACTTGCGCTACGCAAACTTGAGACAGTATAAATTCAAAGAATGATGAAACTTGCTTGCGAGTGAGCTACTGCACCGCTTCGTGTGAAATAATACGCTCAGCATTATTGTTCTATTATACGGATATTGTATAACTTAGTTTTCGATTATCGAATGCATTAAAAATGAGGTAAAAGAATTTTGAAATAAAAATAAAACTTTCGTCGAATTCAGATTTTATATTACGTCAAATAGCAACTGTTCAAATGATTCAAGTAATTTTGTTCAAATGTGTCTGCGTCCTGATGTACGCTTTAGACCATTCTTACTTTTCTCTTTCAGCCTCGTTGATTTCGGAGTAGGGTGCGCAAAGTAATGGCCTGCCCTTTCTCGGGGTTTGATTACAGAAGAAATTGACCATGGAGTAAAGGAACAATGTTTCCACTGAACGGTTCCGTAATTCGACGCGTAGGATAACGTGTTGATCTTCAGTATTTACTTGGTCTCCTATTACCTGAGGAAAGAGTTAACTGAAGAGTTAACCGGCTTGATTTACTTCCTTTTGCATAAGTGCCTCCCTATCAGTTTTATATTTCAACCTTAAACCAGTTTAACGCACCTAAGCATGAAGATTACCTGTGATTATGTGATAAAGGAGTGACGCTTCACAAAATTGACAGACATGCAATTACAGACTACAAGTGAACTGCAAGTAATTAATTAAAGCGTTCTGAAGAAAGAAGTTAATTAATTTATTTTACGTTCGTAAATATTAAATGTTCAAATTCAGAATTCTTTAGAAACTGTTAAATGCTTTGTAAAATTTGAAAACAGCTGCATAATAAAGACGATAAGAAAATAATTACGTTTAGTTACAAGAGCAATATTCAAAATGCAACTTCCAAAATTTTGCAACATTATCTACAATATTTTAATAAAATTTGTACATAATAAAAAAATCTAGCAGAAAGCAATAAATATTAGAAACTGAGAAAATTACTAATATTTAAAAGGTGGAGCTATTAATTAGTAGCATATACAATTAAAATTGCATAATCAAGCGTAAAGAACGTTTTATCTTCTTTTTACTTCATTTCAGCGAATTTACTCGACATCAGTTAATGCGATGAAATCACGTTTTCTAATATTATATGCACATGAGTGGCGCACAGAATTCCTCTGTAATTACATTCGAGTCATACCGATGGTATCGCGAAATGCTATTATCTACGTTGAACGGCGGGTGCATCGGATGTAAGCGCTGGAGGGTAAAAATTACACGATCGAGAAACGATCAAAACGACGACACCGTTCTCATCACAAGCGCGATGTTGAGCCCAGGCTTTGATAATGTTGATTGAAGCTTAGACTATTCATTCATAATCACGATTACTATTTTTATTTTGCAGCTATTAAGAGAGATCAGAGGAATCTGAGAGAAATTGTGTGATAATTATGTGATAATTCGAACAAACGTACTTAATACTTACAAACAATACAGTCTTATTCTATGCTTTATAAAACACGCGTAGTTTATTTGAACTGAAAATTGTAAGATTAATGCAAAAATATTATTAGGCACCAACATCCATGATCGAATATTATAGCTTTCTTCGCTTATTTGTGTTTATATATAAAATAATATTCGAATCATACACACACAACAGAATTCTTTGAAATAAAATGGGAATATACTGAATTAATCACATAAACAAATTGCTAGGAGATCAAGTATTAATTCTTTTAATATACTTTCTTTTTCTCTCTTTAATAGATAGTAGAACTTTTCTTAAATAAATATTTATAGCGATAACTTCAAATTAAAAACGTGATCAATGCGTAAAAATGTTATTTTTTAGAACAAGATTGCCTAAGAATTTATGTTTATTGTTCCGAATATTATATCGTACTACTTCTACTTTTTAATTTATAATACCGTGTTTACAACGTTATCGTGTTAAGAAATACCACGGAGTAAACAATTTAATTTTGTGCAACCATTGGAACCACGAAAGCAAGTTAAACCAACGAAGCGAAACCCGAGCTACCATGTTACAAACTGCATTCGCGACGGTAAGGGGGACCAAGCTCGACAAATAACGTATTCAACGGCTATCGTGAAAGAGACGTTGGAAGTTATCCCTTTAAAACGTTTTGCGACGATGACGTTTAGAGACTGTAAAGACGTTCATAGAACTTCCGGTTTTACATTCGAATGCACCAAATAGTCTGGTAGTTGCGACTCCGAGTAAGACAATGTCGCGCCATGCCTAGTATGACGATCTTATGGCATCGACACGTACTCATCATAAAATCCTGTACGTCGTACGTACAGATCGTATACGTACGGCGCCTCTGATAAACTCTCGAGAATATCTCAAAAGGGGACTCAGAAGTGCGCGAGAATTCCGGGGGATAACATCCCTCTCACGAGAATTATGGTCCGTTCCGTCTCCAGCTTACCCAACAACCGGCACCTGTCGCTTCCGGAATAGCTCGGGAGCCTCGGCCATCGGGGCGATGAATAGCAACGTGACAGAATCTCCTGCCACGGGCTGGTTAAATGGACGAGGAGAACCGACCGGGCTACCGCGTAATTCCTTTAATCAGCCGCGGAATTCGTGCTCTATTCGCTGACGTTCGTTCACGTCAGGTCGTTACGCGCTACGACATCGTGTTTTCCTAAATGCGAGATCGCAGCACTTGTTGTCCTACATTTGCATTTAGTTTTTACTGTCACGCCACAAATTTTGGACTAAAATTAAGTGTCTTCCGGACATTAATTTAATCATAACAATTTCTGTAGACTCGAAATTCTTAAAATAAAAATAATAATAACACAATCCGTAAAGGCCATACGAGTCACGGGCTGATGAAGGTGCCAACGATTAATTTCAATCTTAATTAATTATTAATGTGTAGAATCCTCTTTATTGAACGTTTCGACTCACTTTGGAGTCCTCCTCAATATAAACTTACAAAGCTCATGAAACATGTTGAATGTTCCGTTTGAGGATCCACTACAGTCGGGAACCTGTAAGTGACTCATGTTGACGGAATACTCAACATATTAATTACACATATGTATTGCTGAGGAGGACTCCAAAGTGAGTCGAAACGTTCAATAAAGAGGATTCTACACATTAATGATTAATTAAGATTGAAATTAATCGTTGGCACCTTCATCAGCCCGTGACTCGTATGGCCTTTACGGATTGTGTTATTATTATTTAATCATAACGTTTAGCTATTATTCATCAACAAATTAAAAGAAAAAGATAATTATAATTACAATCTATAATATTACAATTTAGACATTCGAGCGCCAATTATTTCCAATAATGATTAATCAGCAATCTTAAAATAACATTTAAAAAATATTAATTTTTATATACGTAGAATTTAAAAGTTAATAATTGTGTATTGTCAAAACTATATTATCACGTTAATTCATTCACTAAAATTTTGTATCATAGAAGATTTTTTGTAAAAAAAAATTCAAAAAATATGGCGCACAAAAATCAGACGTCAAAAATTCAAGCAAACAATCGAACTTGATAAAAAAAGGAGATCGACGTGAAAAGCAATTCGTGAATGAAAATGAATAATAGAAGGTGATACGAGAAAGTCGTTTTCACTCCCAAATGTTTTGACGTACATCACGTCGAAACAGTAGCGGCGAAACGATAAAACAGTGACCAGACCGTACCGGAGAGTCGGCACGAGTTTATAAATGTGTTTTTCGAGAAGTTAGTTGGAAAGTTCGCAAAGAAACCTTATTCGCCTTTTCTGCGAGGCAGGCAAGCACGACTATGGCTGCGCCATGGTTCCGTTTGGGATAGGCTACGGTAAGTACTTCTAACGGGGCGCATCGTTATTACGGATTTAGCAAACGGTAGGACGGGGCAAGGGGTTAGAGAGGGGTAAGGATGCCGGATCCAAAAATAAACGCCCGGGAAACCGTTCCGGCTGCGCCAGCAAAACTTTCTGCTGCAACGCCCCTGCAGGATAGCATTTGTGCTTATAGAAGGAGGAAAATGGGGAGCAGGAGGAAAATGTAAACGGAAGTAGAAGAAGAGACGGAAGTAGAAAGAAGAAGAGAATGATGAAGACTGGCAGTACGAGAGTCGCTTCTGTCTTCATCGCGGAATTTCCTAGAATGTAAGTTAAGATGCATTGTCTCTGAAAAAAAACGAGATTTTTTTCCTTATCAATAAGCTGTTCTTTAATAAAATATATCTTAAATTCTTTACAAAAATATATATATTAATAGATATCTACAAATACGCACCTTTTTATTTACGTATTTACGACGGTTGCATAATTGCAACAAATATAAAACACAAATAAATATAAAACACACTAAAGAGAAAATAACGCCATTAAAATTATGTGCTGTTTATAAGCACGTCCACGTATAACAAAATATAGTGATGTACACGAATAAAATAAAAGGCGTTATTTTCGCAGCATAATGTTATTCCAACCATATAAACATCTACTATCATCCGAATTAATGTGACCAGTCTGGTAGCTTATTTATTGTCCGTAAAAACCCGTCTATTTGTCAGCGAATATAAACGAAATGACATACGCATTCAGTCACGGAATAATGAATCTACAGTGACGAAAAGTGTATGAATTTGATAAATAAATCAATAATTGTCCGAATGTATTCTCTGCGATTCCTCTTTTGCCTCTGCTCTCGCATTAGATGAATATTTTTGGATTTAATATTTCGGTCGATCAGATAACAGAACTGACCAGATAACAGAACAAAAATTCCCTCAAGCTTGCTTCTCCGACCGCCACAGTTAAAAAACTTTCGTGTTATTCAAAACAAACTGTTCTCGTAATACTCCGAGTTATACGAGAATAGAAGTAAAGAGAAGAATTCCGAGAGTTACTAATAAAGTTCTAATAATCCGACACAAAGAGAGGTGGGCATAGCCACGTCCGAATAAATCGTAGCTGATAAATTCCGCAGAATAAATTCCGGCGTCATATTAAACATGCACGCGTATTTTCTGAAATATTCACAAGATTACAGTACGGCGTAGACTATATCGTGCCAATCAAGACGAGAGATGAAGGCGCAGATGAAAGGGTGCACCTCAGCAACGGCAGCAAGTGGTAGCAACGGCGACGGCTCGAATAAAGAGAACGTAAGAGTAATTAATGCTCGGAATGCCGGATGAGGCGTTTACACGGGAGCGAAAAACGAGAGGGAGTGATCCTCGCCTGACCTGATTAGCCTCACTATCCTCCAGGCGACGGCATACGCCGCTGCTCAACGACACAGAAACGTTTGTTCGAGCCACTTCTTTCACTCTCAGCATCTCTCTTTATCGTTCACACCAACCTTTTAACTTCTTTTTCTCGCGTATGGGCATCATCCACGAGGGCAACACAAGCTTCATTTACAGTCGGAATTAGGAAGAAGTCGCGGTAAACGCGATTCGAAATGATCTCCTTCGATACATGCCTCGTCAACCATGTATTCATCCGCGATAACAAGCAACAATTTAATCCATGCGAGGAAGTCGAGAGCCGAAGAGCTGCGTTCTCACGTAACTGATTGCAACAAGTTCTAATTCATCTTATTCATCATTTTGATGTGAATTCCTTTTTCCCTTCCTTTCCTTCTCTTTCTTCATCTTTCTTTTTTATCTAGTCTGTGTGACGGATGAGTCTATGATCAGAGGAGGAGTGGGAAGATACATACATTCGATGCTTCTTTGCGCTTTTATTGTAATTATACGTGACTTCCGCATTGAGGAGGCTTCAAAAATTCAGAGTCAAAATGTTTGCAATTTCATTGACAAGCACATTTCAATTGTTTGTGAATTTATATCTTATCTCGCCTTAAAAATATATTATTTACGCATCGACACTGTAAAGGCTCATGTAGGTATTTTACTTATATTTGATTTATTCTTGGAACCACAAAACTATTTTTATATTAAGTTCTCATTATTTGATTTCGATATAAATGAAGCACGATAGGGAAATAATTCTGATGAAAACTTTGAACACGTAGAAGACGGTAGAAGGTAGAAATAATATTTAGTCTCTCTCGCAATATTTTAGGTATTATTCACGAAATTACCGCTAACGTGCATTTCAATGTTGTAATATCCTTATTTTGTTTGCAGACCTCTCGTCTCACTATAAATATTTAATATACAAATATATTTATAATGACGAGTATTCGGGTGATACGAAGAATGTGTGACAGTAGAAATGTACATAAGTTAATAATATATTTTATGTTTCATCTAATGTCTCTATATAGTCTAGCACATTGAAGTTATATGTGAACAGCGGGTGCAAATTTCGTAATTGCATTATGGGGAATGAGCGCGGCGTGAGAGCCAACAATGCGCAACAAGCTTTTTTGTCAAGTTTCGTCTGAGCGAAGCGAGCGACGGGATTACTTCTTTCGTAGATATTAATTATAAGCGCAACGTACATGTCCCGTTAAAAAGGGACAATTAATCTAGAATCTCGTGCGGCACCGCAAAACTCACGCTCAACTTTCATGGAAAATCCGCACTCTCATTACGCCATATTGCGGGAAGAGGTCTTTTCGCCACCAGAACAGCCATTAACTTTTTCTGCCGCGATTACGCATCACGTCTTTTGTTCCGTCTCTACTTTTTTTATTACGCTATGTAATCTAAATATGACCTTTTGTGCAAAATGCACACGAGTATTCGAAGAATGTAGCTTCAGCTATCAAACGTTGTAAAAAGTAACGTATAACTGTATACAATTGCGGTTTTCTTTTTTAAAACAGTATACATGTATATATATGTCATTCTAGAACCGAATAAAAAAAATTGTCGCACTCTCTACAGAAATTCTATCCCGTAACACATCATCTCCAGAAAATATGACGTTACAGAAGGGACTATTATTTGTTCATGGTACAATCACGTTAATTGCTCATTATAAAGATAATAGTGATGCTCAAGTTTCTAATATCATTATCGTTATGTAAATGCTTATGTTTCCCGTAAACGTTCGGCAGTTTCCTCCGGTTTGTTCAAAGCCGCATTTCTCGGGGAATAGAGATTTCTGTTAAAGCAGTCCAGCTACCTTGGCAGCTACATGAAAGCACTCAGCTGACAGCGATAAGGTCGTACGAAATTATTCGGTTATTACATCCGAGACTCGAATACCTGTAATAACTTTGTCAGAGATTGTTTTGAGGGGGACAAACGCCGTACGAATACAAATCTATCGGACGTAGACAATTGCGGAGATGAAAGGCTTATGGAAATGGCAGTCTACTGGCGAATCAAAATATAGGTAGTCTATAGAAAGGCTGAATAAGGCAGCAGACACGATGTCGTTGGGATAACGGTGGATTGTGCTCAACTATAACGGCTTTAGTCTAACGAATAAAATGCACCTGATTTATGAAAAGGAAATTTAACAACTAAATAGTAATCTCTTTAAGAATAAATATTATCTAGTAAGCGTTACAATACTGTACTATATAGTGAAAGTTTGTTCACAATATGTAATTAATGATAATAGTCTTCATTAATGCTGTTACTTGTTTCACGTGCTTCAAATACGATTCGACCCAAATGTTGTCTGTCACATGCAATTTCATCAAAATGAATTTTCATTTAATATTCCAATTCGACGTACGTGTCAAACGCCATTCGCGTTGACCCGCGCGTGGCAAGTGTTTACACGAATAGATACACACACCCGACATCCCACCGAGATGTAAACCGCCGTAAAATGCAAGCGCGTTTCAAATTAAATTTTCACATGAGATATATGCGCGCATCTTCCCCGACCCCACTGTACCTATTTCATCGCTCGAGAATAATCCCGCAGTCGATCACGATCCAATCTCCGCGGAACGTAATGTCCACAACGCCATACGTAATGCACGTCCCAAGAAGTATAGCCGTAATAAAATGGCCGTTTGAAAGCGACGCGAGAATTCCCGCGGAATATGGATTTAATATACAGCCCGATGCTCACGGGCTGAAATCTAATATCCCGCGAAGGAGTCGATAGTTTCATCGGGATGAACCGTGGATTCGCATGGAACGAACGAAAAAGAACGACAGGAAAGTAACGGCGGACGCGCGTGCATAAGGGAGAAGGGTAATTCCTATCGAAATTCCACGGAAGTTTTACGACCGCTCTACTAACCGTTCGACGCTCGTGAATTTGCGAAATGCTGTGCCTAGTAAAATGCAGCCTCTCGAATGCTCCGTACGCTCGTGCACCGCTGGTGGGAATCGTCGCCGTAATATCCGCTGACGAAAGACATCATCGCACCACGGAGATAAATCGAGAGCTGCATCTGCAAGCGGATTAATGCTGCTTTCCGCATCAGTGTCGGTGTCTTCTTCGTGGGATTAAACGCTCGCGTTTCGTATGGTACGGTATTGCACCGTAGTCGCTATTGTAATATCAAACATCACAAGACGCTGGAAACACCTATTAGTTGTTATCCAAGTCGCGATGCACATTGAATGTCAACGTCGAGATAGATCCTAAAATGCCACGCTACGTGCGAATAACGCGAAGAAAATCTCCCCGGGCGAGATTATTGATAATTCCGTTATTGCTTTACTGACGCTATGGAATTGTTTAAGAAATCGTTAAGGAAATCAGAAATTTCGTCCGTGGAATTTATCGAACGATATATTGTAAGAGTATATGTATAGTGGAAGACGCGAGATTCTACGATAACTAAAGAATATCTTTTTGACGAAAGAATATAAAATATACATTTCAATGCCTTGTAAATAATTTATAGAAGAATGATATGTCGCGCGTGTCGTTGAATATATCAAAGAACTTACTGTGAAGAAATGGCAGAGTATAATATAACAAAACAGCGTGTGCAATTCCATTTAAATAAATGATAATCTATTCAATATAAAAAAAAGAAAAATTGCAGGGCAAAAAAATTTTTTCCCTCATCATTTTGTTAGGATCAAAGATAAGAGTGAGTGATGAAGAAAATTACATTATATCCTGTGAGATGTAAAGCGAATAAATTCAGTTCTCATTATTCTCACGTTCCATTGGCTGTTTTCTGCGAAAAGCGCTAAAAGTGTAAAATAGACACAATCGACAAGAAAATTGCTGCTAAAACAAAGAGATTAAAAGCAGAGAAATGCACAAAGGATCGTGTAGCCATTCCGGAGTTTCTTCGACTTTACTATTCTTCCAGCGCGGCTTATGATCTCTTCAACCCGAATGGAAAACCAGCAGAAACGCTATTATAAACGCGAGCATCTTCTGGAATGGAAGATGGTTCCTCTAGATTCGTAAATAAAAGAATGGATGTGGAGTTTTCTCGCAGAATGCCCGTCGCTGCTAAGTAAAACCTCCAAGAAAACAGTTCAAGACTCGTCTCGTATACGCGCGGAGCGGGTAAAAAGGCACGAACTACCACCAGCGACAACTCGATTATTTCGTGGTTTTCACGACCTTTTTTCACAACCCTTAACCGAGATGCAAAAGCAAGAGGAGCCAGACGCACGATGTGCACCGAGAGACATTAAACATTGCATTTACCGTTCCAACAGAAATAGGAAAACGCGTATACACGGACATTCGCGTAATTTCTATTACCGTTTGGATGGAGGAAAAGTTTTGAATGCAATAAGAGGAGCGACGTGTCATTTAGCAATTTAAAAAGCCGCTTCAAACATGAAAGTATTATACGTAAGCATTACATAATGGAATCTTCAGTTATCGTCGAACAAATGAAAATATTCTTTTGGATTTGTTCACAGATAAATCTAAATAAGATAATATTATCATTGTTATTATTATTATTTGGAATATAATAAGGAACTATCCTTAACGTCATTAAATTACGCTCATAAATAATCACTTTAGGATCAGTCAATGCATCATGCTGTCAATGCATCCAGTAGTATCCTGTTTATCATGGCAACTGTATTAAGACCACGTGAATGCAAGAACCATCCTATATAGAAAGATTGTTGAACTGCCTTCAGTTGACTGGCGAATGCCGACCATGGTTAATGAATCTCCCAGAGTTTCTCCTGGAAGATTAACGACGTAAGGAACACCAGCAGCTGGTGGGCGATGAAAAGGGGTTGGAAAATCTTTTAATGGTGTGTATTTGACTTGGATAATGTCCTGCGCATAAGTCTTTTTTTAAAACAAAGAGAGATTTATAGAGATGCGTATGCTCAAGAATTTACTTCCCTTTCGATTCTCCCGCGCTTTAATAAAATTGTATCTTTTATACTTCTTTTTAATTGCTAATAAATATTTCAATTTTCACCTTTTTTTTATTTAATTTCATATTTTATATGCATTATTAATGTATTTTCAATCGTCGTCTTCTGTTTTTACGACTCTTTGCAAATAATTCGCTACGCAGTTAAACATTAATATCGTGATTGCCATTGATAATTACATTCGGACTGAGTTCCAACAATTTGACGGGTAAGCGCCAGACATAAAAGTAATGGAGCTATAATTAGTTAATTAGCGTAACGCAAATCGTCCCGAATGAATATACTGGTCGGTCGATAAACAAATACAAGCTGATCCTGCATTAACGAAATCCATTCAATAAAGGTTAATGGAAACGATTCGCAAGAAATGTAATTATGGAGAGAATTTCCAACGCATCCGTCGATATGTATCGAGATTATTCATACGATTAAACCACATGATCAAACCGAGGACCTTCGGCCGGAATAATTACAAGATACAATGAAACTGAATCATGTCGCGACATATATAGGGAAATAGGATGACGATACAGCGAATATATTATTCCGTCATTTAAAAAGACAAAAATAAATCTTTTATAAAATACATTAAAATTATCCTTTGATTTTAATACATTTTCGATGGAAAATCACAATCGGAGGCTTTGATCTAAAATTAAAAAGCAACCGGCAATCTTGTCAGCATCCTTTTAACTGATCAAAGTTGTTAATAACTCGTACGTTATTCGATTTAATGCTGTTGACACACTTATAAGCTCGTCATCACAGTCCGGAGCAAGCGACGTGACAACAGCCCTATGTGTCTCCCCGGCTAAACACCCTGCCGTACGTTATCGCGCCCCAAAGACACCCGGTACAACGATACAGCTAGTACGCCACAGCACGCATATAACATGCAGAATTTCACGAGCAATAAACAACTGCCACCGTAATCGTGGCAGTAATGCATACCGGCGACGTCGGAATCGTTTTCAGCGCAAGGAGAGGAGCGGCGGCGGCCGCGCCGTCCAAAGTCTCTCCTCCGACATACCCGCTTCCGACATCCGCCTCCCGTGTATGAACTCGCGCGTCCACGTACGTGCTGTTCGCGCAGGTGTTTCACTTTACAAAACTGCCGTGCTTTCCATCGCGAGCCGTGTTTTGTACTGTCGGCTAAAGGGAAAAGAAACGGCCCAGGCGGGGACGTGGCTTCAGAGCTGGAGAGGTGGCACAGGTGCCCCTGCTCAGACAGGCGGATACGTACCTGTCCAAATGTCTCCATGCGGAGCTCGTATTACAGTAACATATGAGGACGGGAATACTTATTCCCTGTGCGCACACCGTCTAACTTCGCTCGTTATGAGACTTTTATTTCCGTCCCGTGGAAACTTGTTCCTGGGAAGGGAAAAAAAAGAGCGGTGTCATGCTTCCGAAGGGTTTACAAAAGCGCATGTTTTTTTCTCGTAATGTCGGAGATTCCTACAAGAGATTCCATTAAACTGTACTTTAACGTGTCAAATTGTACATTGCATGTTCTACGCAAATTTTAAGTAATTTGGAAGATAATAAATTTACAATAATAAGATTGAAAGACCGCTAATGTTAACTACAATGCTTTAAATTAAGAAGCGCCATAACGGTCAGAATATTAAGATGTTGAACTATTCTAAATTCATTTAAATGAATTAATTTCAGAAATTATAATTGCGTGCCGATATGGTTGTCGGACTTTCAACGCAATCAAATCTGAAAATATAATCCCCCCAAAATTTCCCAACTTAAAAACTGTAATAAACTTATTGCGAAAAATAATGCCTCGGCCGGGAGTCGAATCCGGATCTCTTGCATTCCATGCGAGCGTCCTAAGCCTTTAGACCACCGATAATAAATTTAAATAATTACTAAATTCCTAATTATGGTCATAAAGATAGAGAAATGGCGATAAATACGGTAACACATAAAGATGTTTCGATTTTTTGTAGCATAGTAATTCTCATACGAAAAAAAAGAAGTGTCACAAAATATTTAATGCTCTTATATGCGCGATCGAAAACATTCCAGATAAATTTATTTGGAATTCTCACGAATGGCCGAGCACGTTACATCGAACGCGCAAAAACACGTACGGTAGAAAATGCATAAAATAAATTTGTCGGGTATCACGCGCAGAGTGCCGTGTTGCTTTTTTCGTGTTGCACGTAGGACATTAATCACATTATTCGCGTGGAAACTCGCGTGATAACGTCGCAACAGATCCAAAGAGCCGAATGTGTTAGCAGTTAGTTTAATTCCAACTCAAACGGCACTTCGACGATCATTTGTCCCCGCGTAACTATTCATTTGTAGCTGGTTGTCGACATTACTAATTGGACCATGCCAATTTAGCATACTAATAAAATTTAAAAAAAAGTGCATTCAATAACATTAGCTCGCTCCAAACTGAAAATTCCAGACGGTCTCAAATTTGTTATGTTTTGTGCTAAAATTCATCAGATAGATCATGTACTAGGTACATAAGTTAATTAACGAGAGAAATGTGGTTTAAATCATTATTGAAAAACAGCGATGCCGATCTCCGAATGGATGAACTAATTGCATTGGTTACACTCGTTAAATTCCATCACCGTGTAATAAATAAAGTTGTGTGGAATTACATGCATGCCATAGTAATGAAATTTATTGCAACATGTACACATAGCAACCAAAGAAGTCCAGGAAATAATTTACTTTGTGTTAAACGGTATCAATTGTAAATAATAGTAGATTAAATTTCGCATACAAAATTAATCTATCTTTAAGCTTCAATTTCAGTAAATATAAATTCCTCTCAAGTATATAAAATTGAAAAGTGGAAACAGTAGAAAATAAAAACAATGCTCAGAAAAATTAAAATAATAAATTTAAAAAGTGAAGAAAAATTAAACTATAAAAATATTAACATTCTTTTTATATGTTGTTGACAGTTAAAAGCTCCGATATACTCACGTTTTTCAAACATAGTAAAACATACCAATATATATTATATAATACCAATATATATTTCAAATAAATATCTCTGCGATCATGGTTAATGATTAATTCTAATGGATTGCAATTATAGTGTTTAAAACTCATATTTACTGATTATGTATTAATACTCAATAATGATAAAACAATTTTAAAGTAAAAATTTCACATCTATGCATTCATCAGTTTCTTGTGTATATAGCTAAAGTATGTGCGTTGACTTTCGTCGCACTAATGCGGCTTATGAATGAAAGCAATTCACATAATATTAAGCTACGCAATAATTCACACACACACACACACACACACACACACATAAGAAATATTTTTCTTCAGATAAAATAAAAACTGCTGTATTATACTATATGATAAATAAAAAATCAATTACACTGTCAAGGACATTTATCGTACATACATAATTTCTTGAATTATTGAGTCTATTGTCCCCTTTATGTCAATAATCCCAGATATAATGATTTAATGAAATGCTATAATAAAACATTACGATCATACTTTCGCGACTGGATTGAGCGTAATGTAGATATTTCGTATTAAAGTACTTTCAGGAAGTCTCGATCGAATATACATATAAATCTTCCAGAATATTTAAATCCCTTTAGTAATAGAATGTGACCTCCTTTATTGGAATAAGTATTACTGTGCAATATAAGTGTTTGTAAAATTCACATAATGTAGATACGATAAATTTTTATATACGTTCAAAAAATATCATCCGACGTAGTATTATAGTGCCTTTAATATAATTTTAGCCGTAACTATGTGATATGTAAAAAACGCAATGTAAAACATATAACAGAGAGATTGACGTTATTCAATAATATTCTGATATGAATTTAAAATTTTTAATTGTTAAAATAGCAAACTTTAGAACCATTCTCTCAAACGTAAAAACATAAAACGATATAAGTTTTGTGAGCGATGAGTACCACTTGAACTTATAACATTTAATTCAATTTAATTAAATATGTACACGGACAAAAAGTCGGAATTTTTTTAGTTTCGCATTGAGTGCAATTATTGTGAAAAATTATACTAGTGTTGAATTAAATATGCATTATATTAGTATTATTAACCGATTTTCACTCTAAAAATCCGATAATTTGAAGACAATCATTAAATCAACGATGCTGGCATCGCAACAATTAAATCATTTTTAGAGCCTTATTTTAAATCACTTTTTTAATCCAATAGTAAATATTTTATTTTTACCCGCAGCTCCCGCGTAATCATCTAATATATCGTTGGATAATTCAGGTGCTTTACACATTTTAGTTTTTATGTGAAGCATATATATAAGTAAACCGATTCATATTATTAAATTTCAAAATTGCTTCATATCTGACATTAATGCATTACTTACTACGTTAGTCATAAATTCTGTGAAAATTAAAAATATATTATAAAAATGACTATAATGCCTATTCTTGTTCATTGAATTATAACAACCAGATAATAAAGAAATTAATTCTAAACTTTATCAATAAAATATGCATACATGTGTTTTAATATGCCAATAATTAATTGTTGATGCTTAAAATATTTAACAAGAGATAAAATTGTGCGAATAAATGTAGAATTAATAAACAAGTAATAAACAAGTATTTGTGTTTTTACAATGTTCAAAATTTCCTGTCCAAAATAAGAATAATGTTATTGATAATAATTATTACAAAATAATGCAAATTTAAAAATCTATGAACGCTTACTTTAAACACTCAAGAATATAAAGAAGGAACTTGCTCAAAGAGATCGTATTTCAACGAAGGGCTTCTTCGTGATCTCATGACAAGGTTTCTCAGCAGCTGCCTCGACACAATAAAGCCGCAACAAATAAATCTTCCTCGAGGAACACTTCCAAATTTGAATTTCCACGGTCGGAGGCTCAGAGTAAAATTATCCGCGTTTCCAGGAGTGAATTTGCTAACTTCGCTTCGCGGCGACACCGAACTTTCGGTGGCTCCGCTATTTTACCACGTAAAGTTTTGAATGTGACCGAAGAAGGGTATGGTTACCTAAATTTGCGTAATCGTGACCTTTGAGGCATTTAAATTGCAAGAACAGTTTAATGCGAGTGAGTTACTGATTCGTGACAACAACAGATAAAAATGTCGGCAAAAATCTCGATAGCTTACAAAATTATCCATTTATGATATTATGTATTATCCATTACGTATCCATTACGTATCATCCTTGCGTATTAAATCATCCTGATTTCTGAATAAACGAAAAAGAGAAAAAATAAAAAATATTTATCATTTAAAAACAAATACGTTTTATACGTCGCTAATTCACTTAACTTAATCTCTTAATGTCTACTAAACGATAAAACACACACACATACACGCGTGCGCGCGCGCATATACATACACATTACCTCTCTGTAATACAAGTCTTAATGCAAATACACTCTCTCCTCGTATCTGTCGTCGTCCACAATGTTATAAATTGCGAAGTTCGAGTTGCAACGACCCACGTACGCCAGAGTGCGAACTACTTTAACGTTACGTCCAATACGTGCGCGAAGCTAAAGTTTGCTGTGCACCTGCGGTAGCATAGAACGTCGATGCCGATGGATTCGTTACACGGGAACTCGGTTTGCGGTCGTGTATACACTTACGAGAGCACGCGTAAGCTTCGTCGTCTGTCAAAACTTTAGAAGGCTATTAAAACAAATTACAGGAGTAGATGGACGGGATGGACAGACTCGCTTGCGTGTGAAAGTAGTTAAGCCTTTGATACGACATGTCCATATAGGAATTATGGCGAAAAGTTTCCTGCTCTCGTCAAAAGTCAATGATCGAATAAGCTAATGCGTAATATATGATTGTGTGCTAAAAAAAAAAGAGAAAAGAACAATTTTAAAGTTGCCGTGTTCTAAAAGAAAAGTAAAGGGTAAAAATAAGAAACTTGAAAAACTTTCAGAGTGTCTTTTGAAGAGCCAAAAAAAATATAATAGATATTACACGTAGTTGCAAAAATTCATGACGCTCATAGAAAAGCTCTAAGAATATGCCACGAGGATGTAGCACCATTTCAAAATTTTTTCTTTCGTATGCGCTGGAATCAGAAAGTGACGGAAATGTATTCAAACCAATTCTTTGCTTTAAAAAAAAAAAGAAGTTAGAAATGAGGAAGAAGCAGGAGAGCAAAATACGTGGAATGAATTGTAAATCAATCGAACGCCTAACGAGCGTGACCTACTTCATGGATTCGTGGATGGTTTTGAAACTGATCTTAAGCTCTTTTCAGGTTCATTGTGTCCTCGGGTGTAGGTAACCTTTCGGTCTTATACTGCCCTCCGGGGATGTAAACTAGATAAAAACTTTTATGTCGGAATGTTATTTGCGTCAGAACATAAATCTAACAGAGTTCATTTCTATCATATAGCAGAATATGGTATTAAAACAGCAATTTTTTAAAGATTTAGTAGATAACACAAATAATTATTTTTTACATTACAAAGGAAAAAAAAAATTTATGCAAATGTTACATTAAAAAACCACAAAAATTAATTTATTATGTATTTAATTATAAATATTAATATATCTTTATTATCTTCTAAGCATTGTAAACTTATTAAACTAAAATTAATCTAAAAAATAAGATCTCATGTTAGTTATTCGATAAGAATCTCTTGATTGTTTCAAGATATACAGCTTCATTTATAATTTTGGTCATTTTATAATCATCTTATAATAAAAAAATATAATAAAGAGATATTAATCTCACAATATCAATCATGTGAAAGTGTGTCTAACTCAGGGAATAATAGATCTCAAAGAGAAAAGTTACTATGTACAATATAATTTAATAGCGCTACCTGGCTGTCATATTTCCTCTCTGCCTCCGCTTTTCAACGATTAGGTTGAGTAGATCTCTATGAAGCTTCTTTCCTCAACAACCGTCCGATTTAGAAATGTTCGAAGAACGCCAACTCGGAGAACGCTAACTAGATATGCTCGAGAAACTCGTTTTATTTTTATTGAAATTGAAGGTACCGCGAGTAAAGAGAAATTGCGCACAACTGCGATGTCAAATTGTTTCTCATTCTTATCCAGTTGATTACATTTTATGTTTAGTTAAAAAATACTCGTTTCTTGTTGAAATGTTCACAGTTATTATCGTATAACGGATTTAGGCTTCCTTTGTTACTATTCCTTCTTTTGCCAGCTGTTTCCGTTTACACGAAACGTCACCTGTAGAATCCGCCCGGTGCCAATTCACATAGAAGAACCATTAGTTCTTTTTTTCTTTACTTCCGTTTTTGAGCCGCGTTTCGCGTTCTACCTTCGTTGCTTTCTCATTTATTCTGAAAAATGCGATAAAGTAGGATTTGACCCGACATCGGATGGGAGGAAGCAAGACTAAAAAGATAAAGAACGGTGGCTACCAGCTTGGTTGCGTAAAGGTTGCGGGGAGATAAACGGGAGCTAGCGTGTAACGGAAGAAAAAATACTCCTAGCAGTCGTAGCACAATGTCATAAATAATACGCGAAAGTCTTGGCCACGCCAAGCAAAATCCGTCCCCGACATCGCTTTTACTTCTCACTCTTGTTTCCCGCGGATTATAATGCTGTTATTTACGAGCTATGGAGTACCTTTCAACTAAAGCTTTATATAGTGCAACACTGAATTTTCAGCCGTTGAAGAGCCTGAATAACAGCGTGAGATTTATTCGCACATAGCAAAACTGGTTCTTCTGCTAAATAAATCTCAATCGTATTTTTAATTACAGCCGGTCTTGTACGTAATTTACTTTGTAGAAAATGTATATCACGTTTACAGCTACTCGCAAAGGAAAAATAATAAAATAACTTAGAAGCGTAAGCTCTCTCTTTCTGTTTCTTCGTTTTCCATCAGTATCTCTTAGAATCTCGTTAACGACCATTTATTTTACCCAGCGATTTATTTATCAAGTTTTTATACCTTTGAATTTCATTGTATCGTTTATAAAGATGTTTCAATTAAATAAAAAAGGTTTTTTTTTTTTTAAGATATTATTTAGATATCTTATTCATCTTTAATCGGATCAAGAATTTCAGATATGCGCGTACGTCAGAGCTATATTCAGCAAATGGCAACACACATAGCATTTTCTCAGTCTTTTGTGTGCACGTAGCAAATGCAGCCGCATCAGTTCCGTCACGTCAGGAGAGATTAAGCGGCAAGCGCATCAACGTCCGAAAAGTATCGAAAATTTAAAGAACGTCGAGCGGTAGCTTCTATCGACAGCTCCCTCGGTTCTCAAGTCACGTTTCGAATCGCGGTGATCGTTTCACAGGGACGTGCCTTCGTCAGGACGGAGTTCCATGTCGGTGAATCCACACTCGGAGAGCCCCAGGCTCGCGAGTGCCACAGCAGATCGCGTTTACAAAGCCCAACTTTATCCATCCTTTCCATACTCCCGTAATAGTTTTTTTACATCGCGATCGAGAAGCTAGTTTCTATTCTACACCCGAAAGCACTCGTTTACGTTAAAAACCTAATTAAAATAACAATCACCAACGGACAATGGTGTTGAAGCGCAACCGTGTGTTACTTGTACGTACGTGCATGAATTTCGAGAGGAGGACAGTGATTTCATATTGATCGAAAGAGATTGACTAATACTCTTCTTTTATTACAACGTATTTGTGTGTGTGTGTTGACGTATTATTATACAATCAAATTTTCAATTAATAAATTGATATTTTGAATATATTTGAATATATAAATATATTCAATTTATCTACGTATCATTAATTATAAAACCGTAACTATTAATAAAAATTCTTTTATAAGATATTTTGTAAAAGAAGCATGAAAGCATTTATTGTTATCTGTAGCCTATTATTCAGTCTACGCAAATAAAAGATATAAATAATAAATGTGATATCTGCGGTCCAGTCTTTACTGCGAACTTTTACAATGATAACTCAAGTGACTCTAATAAATATCCCTGCATTTAAGAATACAATCTACGGTATAGACGATCGTCCGATATCTAAAAACGCTCGAGAAAGAATTCCAATAAATGAAAATGTCAGGCTGATCAACCCTCAGATTTAGACAATATCAGGACAATTCCGGCCAATTATACTGGTAATACGACAGGACGAAATTGCACGACAAACAAATTGTCGGCGACGAAATCGCTGGCGAATAATTCTGAAGCGCAACGTTTCACTTCGAGCGCATCACGGAGAATTACGGAAGCACCGGAATGCGCGTCGCGGAAAATTAAATGTCAAATTAATGCGAACGATAAATTCGCCGGACGAACGAACGACGCGACGACGTACGGCAAGGTCAGCAAATTTACAACGCATTATCTGGAATTTAATTCAACGACATATAAACGCGTGAAAAACGACCGATTAGATCACAGGAAGAAGTAATCAAGATTTCATCCTAAAGTGGAGGATCGCCACGGAGATAAAATCGCGTTTATTTTACGAAGTTACGATATTAAATCCAATTAAAACCGCTCGTATTTAGGCGATAAATTCGCTGATACTCCGTCAAGTATATTTTGCAGTACTTTGAGTTTTTCTATCAAAAAGGGATCAAATATCAATTTAGATTTCAGAGACAAAAATTTTATATTCAACCTCGTATCGTTATCAGCGCGTAAAGTCATGCTGCATTTATTAATATGGTATTCGAGTCTCTTGTCGTTGCAGAAAAGCGAAGTGATGAAAGCCAAGTCGATCTTGGCGTCAACGAAATCTTCTCGAAGACGGCTTTGTTACTCGAGACGTCTATCCACGATCTACCTTGACAGCCAAAGGTATGAGGAAGTTTTAGCAGCAAATCATAATGACATTGTTATATCGTATATATTTTTTAAAACAATAATAATAAATCAATTTTTTTATTAAAAAGATATACTTCGTTCCTCATAACTTTATTTAATATTAGGCTTAACAAGATCCTTTAAACAAAATCATTAAATAATTATTGACATTTTTATTTTAAAAAGATTAAATCGCGTAATATTCTTGATAGGAAAATAAAAACAAAATTATGAAACTGCTATAACATGTATCCTGTAAGTAACAGTAATAAACAGTAAATGGCAACGTAATTAAATCGTTCAATAAAATAGATATTTAATATCCTCTCTTTTTCCGAGAATAACAGTTTTTAATTTCTGTACGAATTTCAATAATAGCGTACTGAAAATAAATTTTCCGATTATGCAAATCGACAGAATGGAATACTAAAGCCCGGTGGTGTTTTCAGATTAAACTTTCGTGTCAGGATAAAGCATCTAAACTCGAAATTCGAATTTCTCATTTTCTAAATCCATGGTGAGCGAATTTATTAGAAGTTTATAATAAAGCAATAATTGGTAGCTAATTTGTTACTCAGAAGCACGTAAATTTGTTTGTTATTACATTAGTTTCAAATTCGTTCAACGATATATTCCGCCCCTCGTAGCGCAATAAAATAAGTTTATATATTTCAGAACGCATCTCACGCTGCATATAAAATGAAATGTTATTAAACGACTAATATATCGTAAGGACATATTTAATATTTCGATACAATTTCGAAACTAGATGCGCTTTATATATTCTGCTCATCCCGCTCATTTTTTACAGAAACATATTCAATTCTTATGCACCGATATTGCTGTGCAATGAAGATTTACGTATCACATAAAGAACGAATTGACAACTTATCTACTTATCTAAAATGCCAAACTTTCAAGGACTTCGAAGAAGTTCTTGGAGAATCTGCAAAACTTTTCTGAAATGTACACATAAAGTCACGACAAACGAAACTCATACTTTGAATCAAATGCGTTTCACGTCAAAAGATCAAGATACTATTCAACATAAATTATGCAAGAGTAATTAACGCGTCGTGGAATGCAAATCCAGATTAATTATATCGCGATTAGCAATTGTTACGGTACAGCAAATACAGCGCGTTTTATAATTTTGCGGTTAAACACTCAACAAATCATTTCTTCGGCCATACTTCCCCAAAACATGGTCGACTGAATTCGGAGCAGAATTTCACCTCCGGCAGCATATCGATCGATCCGGAAAATATTCGCTAAGAAATCGCTCTGGCCAACCGACCGTAACTGTTCGCGCGATGTCGGAAACTGCATAAACAAGAAAGGCAAAGAATTATCGAAGAGAGAAAGTCATGGACGATTAAACACACACCGATTAAATACACGATGATTAAATACAACCAGCAAGGAATACAGGACACACAAAAAAGGGGAAGATGCGGAGGAAATAGCAAACGAGAAGCCAAGATTGTCCACCGAACTGCAGTCGCAGCCATGGTCGATGTAGTCGTTGCAGCCAGTCGACACGAGCATTGTTGGAATGTATGGGTCAACCTGTGTTGTATTTCCGGTAACGACACACCGACATAACGGCAAACGAAATGACAGAGAGAGAGAGAGAGAAAGAGGAAAAAATAAAGAGAAGAGCAAAGTGAGACAAACAGCTGTAAAACCAAAGTGCTATAATATGAATGGAAGAGAGACGAGATTCGAAACTACAAGAGGACATTGTATCAACACCTTAAAGTCTAAAAGATGCGACTCATCGCCTTTAACATTTTGCCGGGAGCTAAATGACCAGTTTGAGGATTCTCGTTAAGGATAACGTCTTAACCCTCGTAATTGCGTAACTGCATGCAATTTGAACTGCTATTCCATTGCCGCGAGTTCTAACACGATGCATGTAATGAAGAGGACTATGTCGTAATCCTTAATTAAAGGTTGACCGCGAATAAAAAATCAAGCCTTATCAATGCAAGTTTACATCATTACAAGTACTTTGAACAATGAAGTTACTTAAAGCGAGCGTGCAGTTTGTAACTTTCAATTTAACGACGAAAGTAATATAAAAAAACACGTATTAATGACATTTTAAAAATACTTTTGACGTCACTTTCTAACTGTCTATTTTGCCAATCAATTTTTTTTGTAATTGCAATAATCTTATTTTCTTCTCGAAATATATTGCTGTGTTCGATTTTACGGTAACATAAAACTTGAGACTTTACGTACGTGCATGTCGTGTCTCAGGGGAAGTTCGTGCCGTTAATGGCAAGTGATTGATAATTTGGTCCATTGGTGCCATTTGGGAATAGCAGACGCGAGATACGACTGCGTCAACAGCATGTGTTGTTGAAGATTCAGATGCGTTGCTGAATCCGCCATTTTGAATTTCTGATTTATACATATATATATATTATATGTATTCGTTGCGAATGAAAGGGATGTGTTACCCTTATCATGCTCAGGTACAATTTGAAATTGTGCACTCTCAGCAATGTCAAAATGTTTACACAAACTTGCGTATCATCGTTGATACAGGCTGCATTATTCGATAACGTGCTAGTTTGCGAGTATTACAACGCTCCTAAATGAAGCACCTATCGATAAAGTATTAATCTACAAAATACGTTGGCCCGATGAATTCATTTTCACGTAGCGAATAAGCATATTACACCACGTATTAAATGTTACATTTTCCGGAAAAATTCGTTCTCCCTATGTATGAATAATTTTTTTTTTTAATAGAAAAAAATTCCATTCGCAGAAATAATACTGAGTGTACGCTTTTAGACGAGTCTTAGTAATGAAAACATAAAAATTTCATTAAAAGTGTAATACTCACTACGGGTTAAGCTAAAGATAAAAGATGAATATAATATCATTGAAAATGTAGTCGATTCTATTTATCTTCAAAACTCCACTGCGCCGTATTACCTCTGTCGAAGCTGTGATACTTCGTTAAAGACGGACAAAAATTGTAATTTGCATTCGGTAGTTGGTACTTTTAACTAGGTTAATTTCTAGACAGTTTCGTATTCTGGAAATTTACTTCTTTCTTTCAAGTCTGTACATTAGGCTCTTTGTCGAACTTTTTCTCGCCATTCCTTAATGACGTCAAGAATATATTCTCTAAAGGAAATTTAAAATTTAAAATGCGACTTCGTTAATGAGACTGTAATTTCTAGCGCGTATCATGGAATTATGTATATTATGAGGATACGGCAAAGAATGACATAAATTTTGTAGTAACTGACGCATATTTAAGGCTACTTTAAAAAGTACGAACGTAAGTTGACGTCAGTAAAATTTCAAATAACTTCTAAATGACGTGTACGTAAATGTGATCAAATTAACTAGGAAAGAAGCTGGCAGACAACCGTTAATACATGAGAAATCCATTTCTCAATGTGTAGAACGTCAAAGCGTTGTGAAAGACGTAAAAGATTTTCTTCGTAAACGCGTGAGTAACACTAAGAAGAGTTATTATTCCTGCCGAAGTTTGTTTCACTCCCGTTATTGCAAAAGTCATATTTTACAGAACAACGCTAGATTTAATAAGTTTAAAGGTTTTACACGGAGAAGCGCGTCATGCCCAACGTAAAATGTTCTCTCGCGGCTCTTAAAAACTCCACGGTGTACGTAATTCGTTCGAGATACGTAGCGACTTGAAACCACTTTAATACCCTCATTAAAATCCTAGGTGGTCGGGAGAAGGCCTTTATAAATTACGGCCTCGTTATGTTTGTGAAATTAAAAATTGTGCGTACACTCACCTCTCAGCGAATTTTACAGGGAGCATCCGCGGTGTTTTCACGAGTCCGTTCGTCACCACCTGTTACAAAAAAGAAGAAAGAGGAACGTAAGTTAAACAGACGAGATAAAGGTAGTGTAGTAGCATGAAAAAAGGATCAGTCGTAAGACAGGCTTATCCGGCGACTTCGTTCACTGTGCCAGACTTTAATGTCTGATACGATATCGTCGACGTCTCGCATAAAAATGTCGCTGTAATTTATCGAATTCTAAAATTTCGCCGGGATCGCGAGAAAGAAAAGGTGCTTTAAAAATATTTTACATGAAAATATCTACAGGAATTTGATATAATAGTAAATATATCAAATATATGCTTCTCTAATTTGTATTCAATTGCATAATTTTTATTATTATAGTATCAAATAAAATAAATTCAAGAAATAAATTCAATAAAACGCCACTTATAATACAAAATTTTGTATGCAACAAATGCCTGAATAAAAATGAAGAATTATACGGTATAAAATTATCTTGACATCTGGATATTTATTTTACAATGTGGACAAGACATAGACGCGCAGTTGCGCACGTTTAACGCGCTTGTAGTAATTTCTCTCGCATTCAGCGAAAAATTAACCCCCGCTGCGTACGTGGCGAGTTACGGAACGGATGAAAGAAGAAAAAAACAAAACAGGAGTTAGCACGCGGAAGAAACTTACAATGAAGTTTTCCAGGATCCGATTACATATATATATATATATATACACATATATATCCGTCAGCGACAGCGATGTGTGAACGCGAATTCAACCGGCGTTTGCATGCGTAATACTCGCGTCGGATACGACTTAATTACACGGAGTGCCATAAACTCGCGTTGAATCATTGTCACAATCTTCTCGATTCGCGCCGACCGGCGCCACGAGCAATGGTTTACCGGCCGTTTCTATCGCATGATTTACGCTCGAATGTACTTTGCATTCCATTTACGGGGAAAGGGTTGCGTGTGGCTTGCGCAGGGGATAATCCCCAGGTCCGCAGCCTCACGGTAAGCTCCATACATTACGCCTTATTTACACGCGTGTGACAAGTTTCTCGTCCCCCTCATTCCCGCGCTTCTATGCATTAGCGTTGCATGTGCGTGGAATTCGTCAGCATAGTTCGTTCTCGATTGCGTTGTATTGTAATTAATATGCATAACTATGACATTACCCGCCGCTCGATAACGCGCACCTGACTGGACATAATCGGCGTACTTTCTCACACGCAACAAAATCTCACAAAGCTTCTACTTAAATACTTCTTTACGTTCTCGATAATGGCGTATCGCGTCAATTTATGTACGTATGTACGACATAATTTATTGCAACTTTCCAGTTGCGCTAAATTTCAAAAGCTGTAGCCAGTAGATATGCATGAAGAGGTAATAATTTTTGTAGCGTACTACAGTCATGCGATATAATTTTTTTTGTTATTTTTTGTCGCGTATCATAGTTAAATTAAATAGAAACAAAATAGCAACGGTAATTACCTTGATGGTGGACATATATGGTTTATATAATTGTATTCTAATATAACTGTGAAATGCACCCAGAATTATAAAACTCGGATATGCTAGCTAATTGCTTAGTTAACAAAGTTGCACATTTTTACAGCACAAGGATTAAACCAAAGTTGTGACACACTATTAATTTCTCTAACTTTAGCACCATAATATCGCGCTGCAACAACGCGGCACGTTTGTAACGTTACATGACTAAATAATGCTCAGTAATGTTGCAACGCACGGTGAAATAACGTACCAGAGTATAACAAAGGCTTCTTTGTTTAAAAGCGTCTTAATTTTCATTAAATAGCGCGAATACATCCATTCAGATTATTAGTGCCATTATTTGGAGGTTTACAAAGTTTTCCAGCTTTCATTTAATATGTCAATCAATTTGTATTTAAAAAAAATGTTATAGTTAAGAAAAGTTAAAAAGTAGATTAAAAAACTATTTTTCTATCCTTGTTCTTTTCGTACTCAAATACAATAATATCTTCTCGATGAATATAAGATCGTGGATTTTCTCAGCATTTTTGCCAAAGTTCAATTTCTTTACGCTGCCTTACCTTGACATTCCAGCCATTATTATACTTCATACTTCAACTCTTTTGAAGAACATTCTTTATCAAAAAGAAACTTAAATATAACTTTATTGTATAAGATAATTTAACATTTATCTTATTTAAATTTTGATATTATTTCAAGCACAAAGTGTCATTTTAAAAATATACAATAAATATACATATGTATTTGAAATTACAAGTCAATGAGAACAATATGCAATACACAATAGCGAGAAATGATTTTCATTATCAAACGCAATTCATAAAATAATACGGTAATATTTAATATAATGTTTCATAATTCTTTGTTTTATAGAAATTCAACATGGAATTTAATATTCAATGTTTCAGCATTTGTGGCGTATCCTTTTAATGAAACTTCAGGATCTCTTGCCATCTCGTATTTTTCGACACGAGATTTAGTTAAGGACGGATACTTCGCACCATCATACGGATTATTCGACGACATAACCTTGATAGTAATTAGAACTTCCTACGTTGGATAATCTTCGTATAAAGGATCACGGTCTGACACCTACCGCGTACTGAACTTGAAGGGTGGATCAAATTTGCACACGTACGCAGACATGTGCGAGGGTGGTTCGTTTGTGTGAATCACGTTTTCATGCGTACACGGCAAACGGAATTTATATACCTAAATCCGCTATTCGCGGCATTAAACGGTCGAGAGCCACGTACGCACGTAGTAACCAAATTTTGACAATTAAACATCTACCGTCTACCGGGTGCGATCAAAAAGTCGAAGGCAATTATAATGAAAAAAAATACGATCTCTTGTATTAAATTCCCGTTTATATGGATATAGAATAATGGGCAAGAATAGAATATCGCATTTTGTAAAATTTTCAGAAAAGAATTATATATATAATATTTATTAATTAATTTATATTATATAGCTAATAACTTTTGTAATATCAAGTTTCATAACATCATTCAATATACGTATTGTTAAAATCAATATTTATCTCCGCTTATATAATATATTTAAACCTTCTATACGGCTTTTTTTAAATACATTATTTCAGATAGATGTGTCCTATATACTTTGTAATTTAATTAGTCTCAAATACTAATGAATTAGAGGTAACATATTGCCAAAGATTAAATGTGTATTAAGCGAGTCATTGGATAATTGGTATGCTGAAATATTTTCTAAATCGTGAAAAAATCGTGAAAGCTTTATCCTCAAAAATAACAGGTCTACGATTGCTGTAAAGTGGTCGTAAAATAACATCTGCACAGACAAACTTGGCTGTTCCTGAGATCCGAGTATTTAACAAAATCCTTGAAAGTACCTTGTTAAAAGAGCCAGAATGGGTTGAACGAATAGAGAGGAAAGAAGCTCTAAAATCTTTCGTAGAGGGAAGTTTGTAAGCCATTAAAAAGGTTATGCATTCCGCAAAATCAACAGTTTCGTAATGTCGTTACATAATTTCCATGAAGATATTTGTATGGATTAAATACAATTCTTCGTCAGCAAATGTAGATTACTGTTATTATATTATTATTATCCCACTATATGGAACAAAAGATTTCTACAATGACAGAGGATTTTAGGTTTAACTCCATATATCCATCATTTGTATACGTGCGATGTATTTGTAAACTCATATATATTAATTATCCCGATATTAATAGCATAACTGATCCATATATCTCATAGGTAACTAATTCGCAACGATCGAAGTCACATTACGATGGAAACGGTCGCGATAGATAAATAAATCGAGCGATAGATAACATTGATCTAACTATAAATTATACATATATATTTGTACGTGTAATTTTCGTGCTAACCAGTTAATCATACCACAAGCGTGATCACATTGCATCAAATCACACGTCTATAATTACTACGTCGAATATTCCGTCAACATACCACTACATCATAACGTAAATTATTATAAAATATTTAGCATAGGTTATCCTACTCACAAACTTATACATACCTATTAAGTGCAAAGTATTAAAATCACAATTATTATTTCTAACTTGTTCCTAATGTAATGTCACTTTAAATAATTATATTAGTATTATGATATAAATTAGTACATTGTAGAAATAAATTTTGAATATATCAGTAAAGTCAAATTCTTAAAAGCTAGAATGACAAACTTAGAAACAACATAAGTATATTCGTCGTTTCAATAAACAATGTCCTTATTTGTCAAACTGTCATCCTAGATAAAACATTCTTTGAACATCGAGGACGTGATCGCCAAGTTCTCGACAACTCGAACGAACAAGAACCACCAATCAGCGGCACGCTGTTGATTTGCAAACTGCATACAAAGTTTCACTTAGCACATCAACACGTTATGCGCTACACGATGCAAAACATATAGTCCAACAACATATTTTATAGAGACATGTTGATATTACAGAGCATATAAAATCGTTAGAACTGAATTAATTATTTTTTTTTAATAGAACTGAACATCCATGTTCTTACGTTTTCAGATATTATTTTTATTATATATATTTTTGTTGAAACAACTGTAAATAAATTAGTGCAATGGCGTTCTAAATTTTCAAACTTTTATGTAATTTATTATTTCTCTCCCCATCTAATCTAATCTATTAATCTCCTCCAAAAATGTGTTTAAGCACTATTATATTTAAACTGTAACAATAATTATATTTAAACTGTAACAATGAATTTAATTTTAAATTCAATTGAGTCCGTTCAGAATTATAAAAACGTAATTTAATTATAAAATTGTAATTATAAGATTGTAGAGTACTAAAAAACGCAATTTTGAAAGCATACGTGCCGTTTAAAATTATTTTATTCGTACTAAATGATCGTATAAAATTGAACGTGCACAAAATTGGAATCAGGTTTATCGCATCAGATATGTTAAAGCAGCGTATCTGCGCCACACCAAGATGGTCCGCGTCAGCTCGTAAGCGGCTAATGCGACAAAAGTCAGCGTTTGCATGCCACAAAAAGGAGATAGCTATGTGGCAGATCTCGCTCATTGATAGCGGTGACGGTATCTGGAAATTGCAGGTGAAGACGAGCTGGGACGTGCACGTGACACTCTCTCGAGATGCCTTCAAGTGCTGGAAACACTGCACAAGTAGTCATGGTGTCCCCTAGTACTTTACGCAATTTTATCATCGCCGCTTTATCGTAACACTTCACAAGACATTGTCTTTGAAGCGTGCTCTATTAGTTTTGGACCTGTGCGTCCGAAAACAAAGATACTCTTCATCGAATTTATTTATGCAAAAAGAATGCATTGACACAGCTTTGAATAACATTCATTTCTATTTGCCTATTTGCTACTCATAACGATAATATTAGCACAAAAATATCTTTGAAATCTAACTTTAATATGTCTGGCAGATGAAAATCGAAAGACGAAGTGTCTAGCGTCTGTGATATCGTTGACTTTACACTGAACATCACTGAACATTAAGACGACTTTATTATACATAGAATCGTCTACTCCGTTATGCGTTCGAAATTTAAATAGTTGGAAACTTTTGCGGCTTTAACGAGCACCCTTCGCAATCTGGCATAAGGGCCCATCAACGAGGCTGACGTAATATAGCTCGCAGCTGTAGTTACGCTAAACTTCCCAGATGATATCCACCCGTTATTATCAACCGTCCCACCGGCGGGGCTGATGTACAATAGAACGTGTTACTTTAGAGCACCCTGGACCTAGCCGCTTCTTAATAGAGCTTAACTATTTTAATGAGGGACCGTGCCAGGGTTTCGGAGGTAGAATATCCACATTTTCGGCGACCCCGTCCGCTTCTCCATTCCTTTACGAGAATACTCAATTTGAGAAGGCAGTTCCGCGTGGCTGCGTGGTGTCAAATTAAGATGGCACGCAAGATGGATAATACTTGATGAGGGCTTTACGATCCTTTAGGAAGATATAGTATCACCTTGGTACAGTATCACTTTACTATATCTTCCTAACTAACTAGAAGGAAAGCAATAAGAAACTAACAAGGAAAATGTATGAGCATTGATAATTAACTAGACTATGTGAGATACATCTTTACTAATTAATTGTTATGTCATTAATAAATTCTTTTACTTATCTTTCGAGATAACAATACTATTATTGAGATACATTAATATATTTCTTTAATCATATATATCACTAATTAATTATATATCTTTTTCGCAATATATTATAATTGGTAATTATTATAATCTATATCGCTACAAAAAAAAAAGAAAACGATTCCACTGTCACGATGAGATTAGAAATAATAGTATACGTTATATTGTGAGAACTACTAAACCTAATTTAGAATACCCACTAGAGTTGATGCTCTAACGTGCTATCTCTAAAGTCATAAGCATCAGTTTAATGGAGATGACTATAGCGTACATGTTACATAGCGTGTATGTATTATTAGAGAGCGCGAGGGAAGGACGTCAGATGAAAATCGAATCATGCAATTAGGCCTGATTCATTTGCAATCCCGTAGCGTGCGTACTAATTGCACAAACGGATCCAGCGTCGATATTCGCACTCATCTTTTATAAGATACAAGGATTCTGCATAGCGCCTAACAAAAAGTGATCGCTAAAAAAATCGCAGAATAAAATAATGAAACAACAAAGAATCGTGTTTGTTCGGGTATTCATAACTGACTCACGTATTCTCCCGTTTTCCGATATTTCGTCATGGGAGAGACAGATCGAATTACCACGTTAGTGCGTTTAACTCGTCAATTGTAGATTGGCGTGCGTAGCACAGAAGCTGTAACACATAGTAATTGTTGAATACAGAATTCTAGGCGTATAATTTGGGAAACTCTTATCATTATTCAAAAACTTCACGATTCCATTCTCTTTACTGATGCAAAAAGAAATAAAACTTGAGATACAAAAATTTACGTTTTAAAATGCATAATTCGAAATATTTCTAGATATATTTTATATTGTTTTATCCAATCTGTAAATAATATTATATCAGATTCTGAATATTCTATCAACCAATTTATAAAGCTGTTATCTTTACGATAGCTCTACCGGATTTTTTTAATGATAATTCGTTCACATCAATAGTAATAAAAACCTAAAAATTGGCTATTTTTAACGCACTGAACCGTGCCTTCCAAAATTTAATTTCACACACAGTTTACTTTCTGTAACTTTGGCAGTTGATCTTAAGTAGATAATAATCTTTATGCGATCGCATAGAATCAATGTAAAATCGGTTATCACCTTCCAACATAATAATGGTAAAACACATTTAAAACTTAAAAAAAATATCTTATCATTTATTAAATTTTTTTCCAAAATTTTGTAATTAATAAATAACCGCAAATATTGTAAATGTCTTAAAATTTTTTAATTATTTTACCTTCTATTTTTCTTTCTGTTTCTGTATTTATATGAATATAATAATAGCGTTATATGTTCGTACATCCTATTAGGCAGTTTTGCTTTCAATAAAATATACAATTTCAGTATATTTAATCCTTACTTGTATTCTTATTATATATTAACAGTCGTAAATTGTAAATCCGTTAAAAAGCACTGACTGTACGACAATGTTGCAATCACACAGAGATCAGAACTACTCCGTTAAAATCTATTTTGATCGTATTCGATGATTGTTGTTTCGAATACATGCGTAAATAAATCCGTTCCGTCACGATTTTTCATGAAATATAGAATAATCACGTTACCATTCGAAATAACCCACTTGGAAAACGTAAATTTGTATTGGATTGCAGGCGTGCACCATTAACAAAAACAATATTACAAATTAAATTTACTAATGTGCAAATATAAAAGATGTATTTGAAGTGATAGTTAAAAAAAATAACGCCTATTTAAAGTTTTAAAGGCATTTAAAGTGGAGGAACAGGATATGATTTTAAAAAGGAGCCTATATAACATAAAAAAATTTTAAAAACATTAAAAAATATTTAAAAATAGATCATTATATAAATCAGTGCACAAAAATCTGAATCAAATTTTATTCCTTTCGTAATTGCTTCGTAACTCCAAAATCTTTCTATATTAAATATTAAGATTCCAATGACCGTTAATATAATAATAATAATTTTTTTAATAAGATGTTTCACAAAAATATAGAATAATAATTTCGCATTGACTATATCTATAGAAAATGCTAGAATAGTCAAATGTTTCATATATAAATTGAAAACATAAAAAATAAAAAACGTAATCACTTTAAAACTCTGTTAATTAACTATAGAAACTATATCAAGCACGACAAGAACTTTAACCATTTTAACTTTTCGATGATAAATTTTTAACATCCTTTTTTTTAATTTCATTTCTCTCGTTTCAGCTCGACGATGGCGCGTAAAAGAGGACTTTAAGCCAGATCAGCACTTATCAAGGCAGCGCTGTAGCGTAATGCATATTAAATGAATACCTCATCGAAACCAGGGCAGCATGGTACGTCAAGAGCAATGTGCACTGGTTCGTTGTTTACAATAACAATAAAAATCTGCGATATTGAATTCGACTAAAACGCACCTTCTGCACTACATCAATATTACCTTTTATGACGACAAGTGAAAAAATATTCGATACGGCACTTTTACTATTTACATACGTCAAAGCATCGATATGTTCAATCGATATTCATCCTGGAAATTGAAACAACATAAAATTTGGATAACAAGTCCTTATTTTTTAAAGAATAATAAATCTAACATTTACAAAAAGGGAGAGAAATAAAAATTAAAGGGTTTATTTATATATATGTATTCTATAACTTTAGAAATGTTATTGGTTTTATTCATTACTCTTTTTTATATAAAATTTTATCATTTATTGTTAAATAAAAACTGTTATTACATTATTCGACACTATCTTTGTTCGGCATCATAATATTGTCTTGTCATATTACGTATCATGAAATGCGACGAAATTAATCTTGTTTAATGTCAAATTAATTGTTTGTTATCAATTAACAAATGTGTTTGTTTAAAAATGCATACAACTAATAATATTAAAAACGTAAATGTTTGTATAACATATACGTTAGCAAAAGAAAACTATAGGTAACCTGTTTAAATGTATTATATATTATATATTATATTATATATATTATTGTAAAGCCGTCTTTATCACACACAGCAGATAATATAATTTTATAATTACTTATACTAATGGTAATAAAACATTGTATTTAATTTCTTTTTTTTAATTTTGATACACGTATATACATCCGTATATATACATATGACCATATCTTTTTAAATTATTTAAACAAATTATACAAAACATTATTTTAATGTGTCATAGAAATAAATATTATTATATATGCGCCAGAAACATCATGAATTGAAAGATGATTTTTTTTATTATGTTAAACCAGTTAAACAGAAATATTGCGTGTCGAACTGTAACAGACAATTATAAATTCCTGTGCAATTTATACAAATTATAAATACTCATTAACGAGAGGGGATTTGTTCGATATATAAATCGTATTATAAATTATTAAACCTTTGATCTCATATTTTTACAAATATATAATATATATACGATATTGCAAGTAATCAACGATGTTATCAATCATGCAAAATGACTAATCCATAATTATTTATAGCTGTAATTGAACCACAGCTTTACCAAGTTTTTTACTCGGGATAAAATTAAAAACTTGGACGGCTTTATAAAGCTAATTTCTCTTTCTTAAGAACATACACATAGGTAATGTGCTAAAACTTTATAATCCAATCAATCAAGCAGTTTCTGAGAGAAACACATAGTTATATGAATATGAATATATAATATGTACAGAACAAGCGCATATTAATATTGCAAGCGCATTTATCTCTTTGTAGCTATACATAATTCTCCATTAATAATTACATGCCACTATAACAGCTCTCCTTTACTCCTTCTCTCTTCATTCCCTTTACTCTCTCCCTCTCCCTTCTCTCTTTCTCTCTCTCTCTATCACTAATATATTAATAGTACGGCCGATCAAACGCGCATCCAATCTCATTATGACACGTAATTCACAAGCGAATTACCGAAGCCTGCCAAGAGAGAAAATTCATCGCGACATTCAAATCACGAAAAAAAGCGCCACACGGCAAATTGAATTACATCGCCTCATATATCTCTTGGAGGATTGCTCGACAAAAAATCGCGCATAAAAAAAAATTGTACCAGGCAAATCCGGAGGCATCAAAATCTCGCGGCGAATATATCCAGAGACGTTCTGTATATATTTTAAATGTCACGTATATTAGGTTTCCCTCATGCCGTTACGAAATTTATCATGCAGAAGTTTAAAGCTGCTTTTCAATTTTCCCAATACGTCGCGTCTCATGTCCAAAAGATAATATTTATAATGATAATTGTAATGAAATATGGATATCAAAAGAGAACAAAATAAGCGATACACTACAATATGTATCTTTATCAATAATAATTCCACGGTCTTAATTTAAACAATTTGTATATATACTAACCTGTGTGACGATGAACAGATGTACAACGATACCCGTTCCTCTCTCCTGAAATAATAAAAACATTTAGTTAATAATTAATGGATATTATTACAATTACTTACAATAATAAATATACTCATTATAGAGCTTGCATTATTCTATCTAAACATTTAATATTTCGAACTGTCCGATAGTAATGTATTTTCAAAGTTATTAGAGGTAGCAAAGCACTTCTATAAAATAAATAAGCAGTCAACGATGAAAATAAACAAAATTAACATTATTATCATTTTGCGCCGATAATTGGCTGTCTATAAAATGAGATCATAAAATTTAATTACTCGGTTAAATCGTGAAGCGCGTCGCACAACGAGGCATAAAAGTGAGGAACACACTCTCGGCACAAGCCGCAGTTTTTTCATGCATCCTGTATGACAGGCGACGTAGCTTCGTGTCGGAATTTATGTGGAGAACATGCATCCGCCTGAATTCATCGTATAAGGGCTTACTCGTGCGATATGTCACACCAATACTAACCGCCACGCGGATATGTGAGCGTACATAGGTGAAATCGTGGATGTGAGCGCATCGGTTTTGCATTTTTCAAGCCGATAATTTATCAATCTTGTCCACCCCGATTCCACCCCAAATCCTATTCTCTAGCTGGCACGGCGGCGGAACGGCGAGGGTGAAGAGGAAAGGCCGGTCTACGACCGGTCGTTTCTGGCAGGGAAATAATGAGCCTCTTTAAAGACCGGAAGTTTTCATTCGTGCGAGCCTGGAAAATCGATTTTCGCACTTTGTCGAACGCGCTATTCGCATCGTCATGCGTCAGAAAGCAGCCGTACGCCTGATTTTACCCATAAGAGTATATTGTTGTAAAAATATCATGGATACAGCGATAATAAGCGTAACACAATTCACGAAAATTTTGTGAAGCTCGTTTCATTATCTACCTAAATTTTAAATTAACATTTCTTGTTTTAATTGTGAAATCTATTTGAAGAGCCAATTAAATCAGACGATCGAGATCTCTGTTTCTCATTGTTAGAAGCGTATCTAGATTAATTGGCACTGATAAATTTAATGCTTCCAATCTTGCTTCCAATTGTAATATATATTTATCATCATATTTTACCGCGCAATTATTGATTACAAATATACATTGAACATTCTATCATAAGATACAACTTTCAATAAAATGTTCGCTGCTTACGCGAAAAAGAAAGTATGCTTTTATATTAATTTTAGTTTCTTTAGCTCATTCAACACAAGAGATAGGAATGGAAAAGAAAGTTTATCCATACGAAATAGGTATCTCGGCATATTGAGAAAAAATACGGCAATCCATTCAAAGACAATGTTTCAGAGAGGCAAGAGATTTATTCTCTGCTCCGATTTGACTGAATTTCACTTTCCAACAATAAACTAAAATAAGAGTCATATTATTAGTGTCTATAAACAAGATTGTATTTTTTGAAACTAATATAAGTAAACAATATAAATAAGAAAACAAAAATACATAAAAAGACTGGTGTGAATATAATTATGACATTAAAAATGAAATATAGATTTACAAAAGCTTGTTATACCCATCTTATTTAGCATAATTTATTTTAGATAAGAAGATGGATCATCATTTATCGTTCGTTTTTATAGCCTCTCCATTATGAAAAGCTGAGCAAGCTTCTATGAATCATTATTTAACTTCACTTTTACCTTATTCAGCGAAAAAAAACGAAGATGAGACAAATGTCTTTTCCAGCTGAAATAAGAAAAGGAACGAACATTGGTTTTGTAAAAATCTAATCCACAAAAATGCATTTTGCATGTTCAAAATATATTTGTAATAAATTAATAAATCCTTTTTAGTAATATTAATAATTCACCTTTCGATAGGCTAATAAATAATAAGTGAGTTTCAAAATTCTTCGATTTATTACAAAGTGTATCTAGTTTCTGTAAAAAAAATCGAAATAAAAAAATTAATATTTATTTTTATTTATGATCATATTTATAATCTTTTTTTATCATATATTGCACACATAAGAATGTTATCTTTTATATATATATGTATATATATCCTTCGAAACTATTGTCATGTATGAACGAATAGAACCCGTAACTTCTGCCGCATACACGTAATAGGAAAAACTAGCTTGAATATAAGTTATGGGATTTGAGAGAACAATATTGGAAAGGGTAGGAAGTTATATGCCTTTCTATTTTTTAATTCAAAATCACGGTTCTCTTCCCGCTATTTCAGAGACACGAATTCACTTTTTTCATATCTAACTTTTACGTAAATTATATAAAAAATTTCGAAAAGAACGAATGTTTTCTATTTATAACACAAATGTCAAATATAAATATGTCTTATTTATGTTATTTACTTTTTTGCGTTGCTATTCATAAATCAATCTGTTTATATAATCGAAATCGTGTTTTCATCTTCTAATGATATAAAATATAATGCAAAGTATCGACAGTCCCAACACCAAGTGCGTTATATTCTGAATTCAATAAGGAAAATTCGCCTCGCCCGTGGAATCGAAAATTATATACGTCCTCATACACGTCTTGAGAGTTTCCTAGAAATTTTCAATTGCTTTCACGAAACTTTAAAGAGTTTAACTTTATGCAAGTTTGAACCGTTTTTCATAGTTAGGAGATCGCGGCTGTATATGTCAGACTTTCAAGTAGCAAAGAAGTGGTTACAGTCGGACGTATACAAAACGATCGTAGTAGTGCAAGCATGTACAGTCAGCCAGCATTGCGCGTTCCTCTATATGACAGACTGTTCCATAAGTTTTGATCTTATAACACTTTTATCGCAAAAATTATCTAAAAATCTTTACCTTTAAAAATATTTTAATAAATTCGATTATGCAGAAAATATAATAAATGATATAATAAATCTCTAAAAGAGAAGTATCTCTAAAAAGTTCCCACTAAACGATAAAAATGTTATCATGACGAAGGCAATTCGTATCCGCAAACTAATGAAACTGAAATAACGAAATGCGATGTACGTCAAATGAAACCAATTTCATCCTTTATAATGACGGCTCGAGCTCCCACATATCAATGTCCGCGTACGGATTCAATAGAAGGAACTTCTATCATTAGATTATTGCGGAATATTTCATTTGGAAATTAAACTTTCAATGAACACCGAGTGTATGTGAATTTCTCTCTGACGCCAGCGAAATGAGGAGAATTTTACTAATAACGACATAATCGTTATACTGCGTCGCTAATGAATCGCTCAGCACAAAATCACCATGTCCACCGAGGCACAGAATTCATTGAGAACTTTTTCAACTTCGAACTTAATTCAAAGCGAGGGGTGCGATAAGAAATTTATTCAGAAGCTGATGAGGTATTTCGTGCGAATTTTTCTTCCAACGCGTTCAACTCGATCGCCGGACAGAGAAAAATGCCCATCGAAGGAACGAACTCCGATAATTCATCCAGATGAAGAAAGCAATTAGCAAAACGCAATTAGCGCATCGTCTGTGTTCATTTAATTTGCCATTCCTTTGCGCCATATATTCTCTTCAACATTGACGTCATACAAACATTTGCAACATTTATCAATTTTATATCGTATATAAACTGATGATTGTTCACAATAAACATAGTAGAAACAAATAAACAGTTAACTATTTGTTTTCAACCTTGGTCAACGGTTCAGTAGATGGCTTTACAACTCTTGTAAAACTTTTCAATATAATTGGATTATACATTTAGATCCATAAGAAATCGAAGGCAAAAGTCAATCGTATTAAAGAATTTTACAACATTTTTTGCAAAACTGCTTTCCCTGTTGAACGCGGCTAATGAAAATATAACAAAAGGTATGCATCGTAATATTTAAGAAGTAAATATCAAGAATAAAAGGATCAGATTTGCATAAAATCCTTTCGTAAGGATAAGAACAGAAATCTAACATTATTGAAAAGGTGAGAGATTTATGATTCAAAGATGAAACAAAACGTTGGTGGGGCTAAAGCGCGATTCAAAGAATGAAGCTGGGAAACTTGTAATAGCGAAGGAAGACAAACTACAGCTCAGAAAGTTGCAAGAGTTCTAAAACTTCGTAGAAATAGATGCATGACCAATGTCTAGCAATGTTACGGAAACGAGACCATTGTATTGCACCAAAGGCCAGACAAGTTGTACGAGACAAAAGTTATTACACCCAGGAGGAGTAGGGCACATTAGGATCAAAATCACAAATCCTTGCGCACGTGACTCGCCTGCAAAACTTCTGATCATTCCGGCGCCAGAACTTGCGGCCGATAAAAATATATCATTTGCCATTGTACTTCATCGACATTTCGGCAAAAAAGAAAAGAAAACGTACGTGCGTGGTGATGAGGAACGCTTGTAACGTGACTGGGCGCAAAACAATTACCATTTCGCAATTCCGTAATTGTTACATATTTCTATTCATACGCGCTTTTAAATCCCTACTATTTCAAACAAACTGAATTGTTTCCACTGTCACTAATAGCCTCGATCCTCGCACCTTCATCAGGCACCCCTTTTATACGATGCAAATCGCTTTTTTGTTCGTGAGTTAGAGAGGGCAAAGAGGAAATTTCTCGTGACCTCCTGAAAGGACCTTCGCGTTGATGTAGGATGAAGGTACACAATGAAGCCTGGCCCTTTGTTGCAACGATGATAATAATATTTGTCCAAGCATAATTCGGGAAATATTCAGGACTTCATTTAAGACAGTATCGCCGCGTCGCAGAATATTCTTTGAAGGATTCACGAACCGTTGGAAAATTTATTCCATCTGCTTCTTCTTCTTATATAAAACTGCGCGACGGTATTTATGCGTTACAAAACTGTAACTGCAACTTTATCGTATTGAAAAGTTTTGCGATATTTTACGAGAAAAATATACTTCTCTTAAATCAAATAAAGTCATTATGCACACATGAATCAATTTGTATTTTAATATCTCAATTTAGATTAAGAATACAAGAACCGTATTTCATCGTCGATATAGTTTAATTTATCAACAATAAAATAAAATGTAATTGTTTGTTATATATTTAATATTCAATCGATCAATTAAAAAATTTTTTAATTCTAAATGTAAAATATTTTCTGCTACAAAATGAAATAAGAATAAAAAATATTTTGACATTACATATTTTAAACATAAAATACGTATTAAATTTAATTTATATTTATCTTATAAAATATTCTCTATAAGTTATAGTATCAGTAAAAAGTAAAGTGTATTTATAAAAAAGAAATGAAGGGTGATCTTCACATAAGCTGTAATAAACTAACAAATTGCTGATCATTATTCTTTGAGCCGCTATTCTAACCCGGCACAGCACTATCATTTTTCTGTTCTGTCAAGTTTTCTTGCTGTCCCTTAAACGATATTCTCCAGACGTTCATGTCGATGTGAACATTTGTCACCGGACGCGTCATGTCCGACAAATTATTACTGTCAAACTGCACTTTAATCAGAATCCTAGTATTATATTATTCTAGAATGTTTTTCTCATTAAAAGTGTAGAATAAAAGAGCAAAGTAATACAAAGAAATAGACGGCTAATACAGTCTGAAGAATTCAATTGATTCGAGTTTTATACACTCTCATAGTATCGATGTTAATTCAATTTCTGTTAAAGTAAGAGTTTTGAACAACTCGAAGAATTTTCCGATATTAGAACGAGCGAGCGTAAACAGCATTAGCAAAGAATAAAAATGAAATAATCTCTAATTATTTGAAAGATACCTTACTATAATTCATTGCAGTTGTAAACAAACAGGGTCTAATGTAAAGGAAAACGTGCAGAAATATTTAATTTTAAGATATAATTTAATTATAAACTCTATGGAAGAACTTATTTAATGGAATAGAAAGCGAAATCGATGAAACGCGAAGCAAAAGAAAAAATAACGCGCGACGAGAGAAACTAGCGCAGTCGTGCATCAATGAGAAAATTGAATACCCCATCGAAGCATACAACAGACACAAATTTATGGGGCGTTCCTTTTAGGAACGACAACCAGACACCAACACGCGCAATCGTTAATCGATCGCTATGATTGTACAGAGAAAAAAGAGCTATCAAGCGACCATTATCCACGTTTTCTATTACCAAAGCCGGTTTCCCTTTTATTTATCGTCATTTCACTCTTTCATCTCTTTATATGTGATGAGAATTCTGACACTACTCATCTCAAATTAACTGCAATTAGCTATAATCGTGCATTAGTAATTATTATATATTTCTACTGAATATGTACATGCAAAAATAAAATTTTATATGTATATATTACTTTTTATTTTATGCATATAATATGTAATTATATATACATTATATTTATATTAAATATGTATATTATTAGGGGAAGGTCACCGATACCGACATATCACTTTGTTTTTAGACAATATTACTTAAACAATAGATAAAAATACAACTTCATAAACATAAATACAAACTAAAAAGTGTTTTTTATCAGATAGTATAAGCAGTTTTCATAATACTGTTTGCAATTTTGCAATAATTAAGTTTTTCGTAAGTTATGCAAAAATGAGCGTCTGACAAAATGGGCTCCAAAACTGACATAGTAGGCATAGGCAATAATGCCAACATTCCTATTCTATAAATAAAGATATATCCTATTCTGTAAAGAAAACTAATTTATGAAACTATAAACATTTAAAATGACACAATATTATCAATAATACAGTACTATTATTTTAATTACGCAATTTGCAAAAGAATACCGTAAGAATTTTCTTCTCGGATTCATAGAATTTGTTTTTAGCTAATTTGAGATAGAAATGAGCCATATAAATATATGAAAATTAGAGTTTGTACTTCTTTAATTAGCTAAACAGATCACGTTTTTATTAGTATCAATAAGGTGCAAAAGTTAGTTTCTAAGAAATAAAGGGAGCTTAGGAGACTTTAGGACGCTTTAGGAGACCCTATGTAAGTATCGGTAATCTTCTTCTATGTGTGTATGTATATATATTCTTTAAATGATCAAAATGAAGATCACCCAAAAGAAACCTCATAAAATAATTGTTATGTATATTATCAAGAATATATGAAAAAATGACAATAATCTTTAGAAAGCTCGGCACGCTTGTGACACGCACTAAGTTCGAAAAGTAAGAAAGATAATCCCTAGCATAAGACTTTCCAAGTTTCGTCGGCAAAAATTAAAGATGAGAAGCTACTAGTATAGGTACCATCTGGTCTTGACGTCTCGTCAATGCACAGTAAGTGAGAAGAGGCTAGGTAAGGAAAGGGGATGGGTAGAAGCTTAACATTAGGTCTTCTCTGGTTCTGTTAGTAATGGCGATGCTAGTAGGAAGATAGAGCGAGAGAGAGAGAGAGAGAGACATCAACTAATTCCTAAGTCAGGATATGCAGAGATTCTAGGAACGCGTACCAACGAGATTTCCTAGCTTTACTTACAACTAAGGTTGTCGTGTGATTTATATGAAAACGATTTTGCGTCTGGCGGCACAGGTAATCGCACGATGATTGCCGCTTGTAATTGATTAGCGATTACCCATGTCGCTTAATCCCTCCATCTTCCGACGAAAGTGATGGCTCGATTGTCGGCAACATTATCGATATCTCTCAGGCAATGCATCAATCAAAATCGAGATGAGAGTGCGGATGGACGATCAAAATAATGTTTCATTGATAAATCGTTTCCTCGTTTTCAAAACAATGATTCACCGTAATGCACTAGTTTTAATGTCATTTATAATTCTGCCATTGTCATAAATTTTTGCGCGCTTATATTTTAAATAGCCTTATATTTCACATAATCATTATTAAGTAAACAACGTATAAAAGTATAACAATTATATCATAATTACAGTATTTGTAGATAATATTTATAAATAATTTTTTTACAATATTTGTAATAATGTGTGCGTGTATGTGTTGTGTAATAGTTTCTTAAATAACTTAAGAATCCATTAACGTTATCAATACTTAAACCTTTAATTTTAGATTGTTCTGGCATTCAGATATTTACAAATTTAGAACAGTACGTATTTTAGAACATTGTAATTTATCATTTGTAACTTATCGTGTAATAAAAAAAATTAGTACGAAATATTTCAAAATTTGCAGTTATTTCTAAAATATAAGACATATAGAAGAATTCACTGCGATCCGCAAACGACTTTAAAAACTGTTCCGTAAATACATTACACCGGCTTGTTCCTTTTGGAACATTTCCCGCGGGCATTTAGATGAAATACATCACACTTTCCATGATCGATGTGCATATATATGCCCGTAGTTATGCCGACGAGCGGCGTTTCCTGGAAGCAATCTTCGCAGCCTGATTTTATATCGCGAGAAGTGCTCCAATACAGTTTCATGCAATCCGCGATACGTTCGACATTTTGAATCGGTAGATGAACGCTGGCGCGATCGCAGCAACGTGTTACTGCGGAACAATGAAAGCGATTTACGACGCTATCGCCGCAAGGTGCTACAACGCGATAGAAGTATTGTTACGGCAAGTAAAAAGAGTACGACCTGGCTTAGACATGTACGATTTCGAATCAAAGTGACGAAAGTAAGCTTCGAAACTCGTTATATATACGTGTTAAAAGACATATAATAGCTAATAAAATGTTTTTAAAAGAAAAACCGATTGTCGACATTTTAGAACGATGATGTCATTGTCTCATGACATCTTTTCCATTGCATTATCCGATTTTAAATATCTCTTCTCTGCAAACTCATATTTTCTTTTTACTTAAAATTTATTATAATATATTACTTAAATAATATTTCCATTTTTTTTCTTGATATCTTATTAACTCATATTATGAGTTATCCTCTCGCAGGTCATAATTTTAATCACAAATATCGGTAAATGTAAGAAAAATTGCATAAAAATTGCGAGCGAAATATTCTATTAATATTAAGAATTGTACTTTGTCAAAAGTTTTAATTATTGATTCATGATATGATAAAAGAAAAGCAACCTCTTTGCATAAAAATGAAAAATAACGAGCAAGGTAGCGCATTTTGTGCGGCGCTATCCCCTTAGAAGAAGTTCCTGGCATTATCCCACTCATAATTTCGTAGGCAGCTTACACAAGCTTAACTCAACCCCTATCTCACCTCTGTCCACCCTCCAGCCGCTACCACCCACGATTCCTCCAGCATTTCCGAGCTCGCAAGCTGCCCCCTCATAAACTTAACATAAGGGTTAAGTCTTAGTAGTGCCCTCAGCTTTGCTCCTTTCCTTCCTTTTGTAGCCCATCTACCCCATGCTCCCTTACTTACATCAAAGGGTAAACTTTCAGCTTGTTATCTGAAACTGCTCAGAAGCCCATGTGTAATTACCTCTTTGAATATTTTCTTTTTAAAATCTGCCTGATTACGTGCTATCCCGAATCGTTTCGCGCTTCGCTTGTCAGGCGAAATTATCTTTCCAGTAAAAAAAAATCCTAAAACTGATTAAACCAGCACAATATTGTAATTAAGTTTTAATTTAATCCAGTTTGCTATTTAAACAATCGTACATGGTCAAGAAATGCAAATTTTTTAATGCGTCGTAGATATACGAAAAGAATATCTTCCATTCGTTCATCCAATTATAAGCTGCATCAAAATTGAGAGAATCAAAGTATTACGAGATCATTGAGACAGTGTCGCGAACGGAAACAGAAAGTCGTAATTATGCGCATTTAATTATCGTTAAAAGTAACGACCACCATAAATCCGTCTTGCAGTCTAGAGACAAAGAAGCGACCGGAAGGGCGCAAAGCTCGCACATTTCTAAACCGAAAGTCGCGACATACAAGCCACTCAACGAAATTGCCACGTGGCCGAGTTCCTCAACAAGGCGCGAAGAAACATGAGAATCTTCAAAAGGACTGTGTCATACTACGAGAAGACTTTGATGCACGAGCGTGGACCACCAAAAGAACATGGGGAAAGGTCAAAAGGGAAACATTATTTCTCTGCTGTCACAACAAAGTAGGATTTGCCGTTAGTGTGTGTATATATACATACATATATATATATATTATTACGTGCAACGGCGCAAAATTACGTTCCTGCTATACGGAGACTTCAAATCCATTTATGTTCCTTGACACAATTGGGGAAATAACATTTCGAACTAAATATTCTTCTAACCCAGTAATAGTGTTTATCAAATACGTGTTTGTGCACAATTTTAAATTCTAAAGACATCCTAAGGTTATTTATCTTAATATTAGATAAAACCGACACATCCGTTAACACGCGTACAAAAAGGTTACATCTATCAAAGTAACAAACTCGACATGCAGTCTGAAAAAGGCTTTTAAATCGTATAAGAAAATAGTGTTAAAAATTTTGTGTTGCAAAAAAACGAGAGTGGAGGATGGACGTTACGTTACTAACGTCAAGCGCGGTTTGTATGAGGGAATTTCATCGCCGCAATATTCCCTGGCGATCGTTAATTCGACAAATTATTCATCGTGGCGGAAATGAAACGCCGAGCCGAATCGACATAACTTCGCTAATAAGTTAACTAGCAATCACTCAACCGCCTCTTGCGCCGGTGAAGTTCTAATTGAATCGCTTGCACCAGTCATCGTCGCGAAGAGCCCTGATACCGCACGATGATCCTTCGCCTCCGGCGTGATCGGCAACGACATTTTGAGTGAATTTTCCGACTGAAGATGCGCGTCATATCCGCGCAGCAGCCTGTTGTTTTCCCAGAGAGAAACGCAACATATATCTCCGCTCGCCCCGCGGGTTCACCACCGTACGCGCATTCACGTTGATATAATGCACGCCGTGCGCGCTCCGATGTAGAAAGGCAACGGAAGAGACGGGCGGGAAGAGGGAGGATGCGGGGTGGAAAGAGGGACCATAGGTGAATCCCGCAAAATTGCAATTCCAGACGAAATGGAGTTCTGGTATTTTATCCAGCGTATGCACCTTGCGAATTCGAACGGGAAGCGCACGCATGGTATGCGCGCTCGTCCGTCCATCATCAGTAGAAAGCTCGCGCATGTATGTATATATACATCCGGAAAGATTGTAAATAATGGCACTCAGGTATGGCACGACTATGACGCGTCGCTGTCCAAAGCGTATAAACGTCTCGTTTCAATGCCGCAGGAAAAGTCTCGCTTAAATTGACTGTTAATATTTTATTCATCCTGTCTTTCCCTCGCGTGAAGCGCAAACTCAAAATACTCGGCCGTATTATGTATGCTTTGTATTTAAATATTGAGAATTTTGCACGGTGGACGTGCGCGCAGATGCGTTTAGTGAAATGGTATTTTTATTTGCCTACTAAACTGATTTGCGAATATGTTAAAAAGAAAATGCATTTATTATTAATTATAAAATCGATGTTAAAAGGCTTGATATAACGTACTATATGAATATATGCATGCATCTATATTTATTTACAACTTAATAACCAATTTAAATATTTATATCGCTAGTTTATATGCGCTCAATTGCGCCTGATATTCTTATCTATATTAAATTTTTTTATTAACATACACACATATACATGCATAAATATGAAAACTTATAAACATGGCCTACAGGTTAATCGCATATAGGTAGATCATATGCCTTCAAACACGCCCATATCTTCCTCGTTCGGACCCTCGAGGCTTTGCCATAGCTGGGATCGTAATTGCTCGAGGAGGGATTCGCTACACCCTCTCGTGGTAAGGGGCTCTATCTCGTGCAATGGGCTAAACGTAACCATGATTTACGACTTTGTGGTCGATAAGGACCGCTATGAATGCGAGAACATTGGCGGTATAATGTTTTCCAGGCTGATGGTACTCCAGTACGGAAAACCATTTATCGCCCTTGTATCTACAAGATTTTGTATATACAAAAACATTTAAGAGCGCTGATTCACAGGCGACAAAAGGGTGTCTTGCTAAGTCAGACAACAATTAAATCTCGAAACATTACAAAATGTAATTAAAATGTTATAATATCGAGTTTAAAATAAATACAAGTAAGTCTAAGATAATAAATTGTTAACGCGTGCTATTGATATCTGAACTATACATATGAATTTATTTTATATCCACTTATCGAGAATTGTTGTAATACTTAATTTTCGAATGATTCAAAATTTAGAAACTCGAGAAGTGAGAAAATGTTAGTTATAAGATTTTTCACAAGAAAAAATCTTTCATTGGCATAAGATTACGAAGACACTCAATATGCATATTTATACATCACATGCATATTTCAATACTGTATTATTCACGCATGCATCTAAGCGAAACAATATAACACGTTGAGTCCTCGTTATGCATTTTATTTCACGGTGGAAAAGGTCGCAAACGTTTTCTCCTCGTAAGTAGCAATTTGCATAAACGGGCCAAAGTATATTCTTCGTTCGTTCCCTCGAACTATGAGATTTGTCAGCCTTGACAACTCGCGCCGACTTTCCAGCAACGCGATAATGCTACATTATTGACGCGGCCGAAATTCGGGAGTAATTCTGGGACGTATGCGCTTCATCTCGCTATCTGCGAGAATGCATCCCAATGTACTTTTGAAAATGAGGATTTGACGCGTTTTAGATGTATGGAGTGTGATGGATGGTCGTTTATGGGTATTTTCCTCTAAAAGACGATTAAGAGGTGCTTAGAGGTTTGTGGAAGTGAGAATCGTAGCAGTCAAAGTACCTAGTCGGAATTATAACACACACAGATATATATTCCGTCTTGTTGAAAAGAACAGACAAAAATGTTGATATAAGAAACAAGAAAAAAAAAGAAAATCTCCATTATAGTTTCTTGTATCCACATTCCAGTTTCTAACATTTATTTGTCTCACTTGCTTTCTTATAATTTTATGCATGAAAAGAACGATTTTGTTAACTAAAACATCTAAAAATTTATATAAACACAGAACTGAACAATTTTGTTGGGCCATCAAAATAATATGTAGGAAACTCAAACATGAGTGATGCTGCAAAAAGTTTTGACATTTTCGCAACCAGTTTGAGCGTTCTATTATATATAATTATTTTGACAGTTCAACAAAATTATTTTCAGATCTATATCTAGATAAACTGCTAAATTTATAGATATTTCAACATAGCCGTCCTTTCCATGCATAATTCCTGTAAAATGATTAATTAAAGTAGCTTTAAATTTCTGTACGATCGTATATAGCAGTCTCCAGAAATTGTAGCCGCCAGGAATTGTAGGAAATTAATTTCACACAATTTTCTGTGAAACGGATATCTCACAGAAATTGATGGAAGCAGAACGAAAGTTAATAAGGCGCGAACGATTCGGTCGAGAGAAGACAGAGTACTGTGGTTTATTTGGGTCGTTGACGAATGCCATATACGTGACTTTCTATTATCCCTCGTATATTCTCTGTCACCCCTTACACCTACCAATCCCGACACTTTAACTGCCTAAACTACGGAAACTACAGCGAATTCTACATCTTAACATAGCAGATGCATCCATCTTTCAACCAATTAAATAACTATAACTCGAATTCTCTCCACAGTGATTCAGAGAACATTGTTCTTGCGTAAATTTCATACAAGAATAATTATTATTATTTTTCAGTATTTTGATTCTTTTAAGATAATTATTGTGCAACCATATACATCGCTATATGATAAATATATTAAATTAACATATATGTAATAATTAGGTTTTCTCAATTTTCAAAAATATTTAAAAAAGTAAGAAGATATGCAAGAACAAAGTATGAAGAACGGTCTGTGACAATCGCTTTCTTGAATAAAGGAAATAATATCGGAACGAGTTATCTCGGAAGTGGCTCGGAGAGCGTTTAAAGGATTGGGTCTCAGAGCAATAATTGAATCTCTCCGCTCGTTCTCGTATCTGGCAAGGTATCATGAGATCGGGAGGACGATGAGATAAGAATCGCTATGTCAGTAGGAAAAGAAAATGAGGAGTGCGCAGTAACGTATCTGCCAACCGGCACCGCCCTTCGCTCAAATACGACCGCGCGACCAGTTAAGAATATTTTATCGTAGAATATTCGCGTGCGAAGATCAGTAGGGTTCCTGCAGGAATTCTCCTGACACAGCAGATTTCGCGAAAGTCCGTTCGTGTCGCCCGCTCACTGTGTGAGCATTTTTCTTTCTTATCTTTTGGGTTCTCGTTGCCGTCGCATCTCCACTACGACAGACACGTGCCAAGTGAAATGAAGAAATAAAAATTCGGGACGGTTTGTGAAAAATTAATCTTAAACATCCAGACAAGCGATAATAGAAATTGATGAGAAATGGAAAATAACATTGATGAAGCACTCATGATTGCTTTTTTATAAGTAACAAAGTAGTGTGGTATAGAAAAAAAATCATAAAAACCGTAAAGCATTAAGGGGATGCTGTGTGGACCTTGTACTAAAATCGAAAAAAAGTTAAAAAATTTTTTAACATTCTTTCGATTTTAGTATAAAATCCACTGCACCACCTCCTAATTTTGCGTTCTACTTTAATCCTGTAAAAGGATTTTTTATTCCGTTCAGTTAATTTGAAGATTTTTATACGACTGTAATGTGATAATTTGGTCACTTCAGCATTCCTTTAAAGATTAATAAGAAAAAATCAAATAATTAATAAAAATTCATAAATAAAATGACATTATGAAGATTCTTCATTTTTAGCTCATATCAGAAGACGTAATAGTATCTCGGCGTTCAAAGTACGCACACACCGCGAATATATAATAACAACTTGGGTATTTCAAGCACCATCGAAATGCAAAAACAGGTCAAACAGAGCAATCCTAAGAGTGCATTCATTAGCAGCCAATTATTTTCATACAGTTCATTGAAAAATCTGGTATAATTTTACTTAGTTAAGTATTCTTTTATTAGATATCATGTGCCTATATATATTCATATTTAAATAACCATAACGAAAAACCGTTTTAACCTACTTTATTTATCTTAAATTTTCAAAATATAAATCACGAGAGTTATATAAGATACTAAAACTTTTTCACACATACTTTTCACACATTTAATACGTGCACAGATATGTTACTACGAAATGTTTAGAAATATGAAAGGTTGATAAAACTTGGACAAAAAGCAAGCCTCAATGTCCCACATTACCAGGCAAGGACTACTACCGGTTTCAAAAGTCTCGAGCTTCGATCTATACTTGGCCATCGATCTTGCTCTAATAGATGAGCAAGGACGGAAAGTCGATTTGTTCGGTCGAGTAGCGATGTGTTTTATTTGTCGCGGTGAGACGTCGTCGAGCCGGGGAAATGTAGAGTTATTACATCCCGACGGAGGAAGAGGGCCGTTTTCAAGCCAGGCGACGAAGACCGGACGAAAAATGGAGTGAACGGAAGTAGTGACTGACGAATGCGATTCGCCGCGAAAAACGGCATACTCGTTTTCGGAGAAGTTATATTGCTAACTACAGCTTCTCCATAGAGAGGCCATCATCTCGCGCTACCCCTCATATGCTGCATGGAAATCGATGTTTACTTATGTCATCGCGTAAACGAAATTACAAAGATAGCAGACAAGAACAATGTCGTTCTGCTCGTTCAACAATACTAGTAAAACTATGTCTGCAAGTGTATATACAGCATATTTCAAAAATTCAATGCTGCATCGCGAAGTAAAGTCGTGATGGAAAGATATCAATAAAGTATTGCATAATGCACAAGAAAAATGTTGTACCCTTGAAAAATGTAATTTATCGAACTTTTGGCATCATACCATCAACATGTATATATGAATGAAGCGCCAAAACGCGTATCCATTGAATTTATTTTACTTTTCATGATGCACTATTTTACCTTTTTTTGTATTTCTATTTCGCGAAATATTGCGATTTAAGGTAAAGATAGCTCCGTTCCTGAAGCTTCACATTTATCATCTCTTTCGTTTGCTATTTTTCTGTCGTCCGTAGTGTGTGAAATATAGGTGCTATTATTTGTTGAATTATTTGTTCTATATGTCCGTAGGTATTTATTTTTAATATTTCTACATTTCTCTTCTCCCTTCTTTTCTCTCTGACGTTTTGTTATATGTTTTAATTATCTAAATTTTATATATATAATATTTGTTTTTACCATTTATTTATAACGTGAAAAATATTACAACTTTTTCTATAAAATAAAGAAATTGCATATTGTTGTACATTAATTATCATGCCATGATTCTATCCTATACAGTTGGAAAAAATGTGTTGAATTTAATATAAATCGCATGTCTCAAATGTGGTCCACTCAAATTTTTGAGTTAATTTTACACAAGATGAATATGTTAGAAGATAATACAAATATTATGTAAGAGAATAAATACAAAGAAAGATAACATCGACACAGTTTGTAAACATACCGTGAGATTTTTTTTTTTTTTTTTCCCCAGAAAATTAACATTTATGATATGTTAAGTTAATACATATTTCATTCATTTGTCTTAGAATTTACGTTTTAAAACATTATTTTTATGTTACTTGTTCACTTTCTCATAAATTGTATCATTTTGACACTAAGAAACATTGAATATCAATTTCACAAAAAATCTTTAAATAACATAATCACATTATGTTAAATTAACACGTAAATATGTTAAAAATTCAACACAAACTGTTAACACAAACGTGAGTAGACCGTTTCCAACACAAATATACAAATTCTTTTACTGTGTAAATTTCTACTAAGGATATATATCTTTTATACTTTATTAATATGTGTGTGTGATATTGTGTGTATAATATATTGATATTTAATAGATTAAGCTGTACACAAAATTATGAGGTCATTCAACGAATAATCTTTTTTTTACCATTTTTTATAAGTTTGGCATAAAATTCTGCGCAGAAATATTTCAGCACTTTGCGAGACTCTTAAATTTATGAACGGTTAACGTACAAAAAAGTCTAGATAGTTAACTTCTCTACAAAACTTCAGATTTAAACATTAATTTTTAATAAAACTGTCAGAAAGTATCCGTGTTAAAGAAATAAAGCTTTTCAAGTTTCTTGTTGAATTATTTAAACGTTATTAATATTTAATCCTGAACATCGGGCAGATTTCCAAATGATTCTAAAGGCGAACTTAAATCAAATCATCGAACCAACGAAATAAAAGCAGCCGTCCATGATATTTTCAATGTACACAAGATAGATAAAATCCAGAAGCGAGTAATATTTAGAGTTGATTTAGCATGAATACGAACCAATGTTTTTCTATCGATTGAACCGTTTAAATCTTTATGGGGACATTCTGACCGATGGTTCATAAAAATTCATTTGCTCACCATACACGTGATATCGCAGAATAAATCACGAAGAAACATCGTGTACCAAACCCACCGCAAAATCCGCAGGGTATTATCAAATCAGAGAGCTCTTCCTCGGTCTTCCCTTTTTCACTCAGCAGGCTTAAGAGAAATTTAGGAGGCGAGTGTCTTTCCCCTGTGCGAGCGTGGAACTATATATTACGATGTGCCGTAATCGAACGCGTTGTTTTCCTCTTCTTTCTCTTAAATGCTTCCCCATACGTATTCACAACACGTCGTTTCAAGCAAATCGAGATATCATCTCGAGAATTACATGTTTGTATAACAAAAATGCATAAAACTAAGCAAAAAGTACATATTTAAGATCTATACAAAACGGGAATTTGCAATGTATTTGCAATTTTACGAAACGAAAATTTCAAATACAAATCGACGTGTCTTTTCACTAGAAATTTAAAAGACTAGAAAACGATTTAGCTTCTCTTTAGTATTTACGATAAAGTTTTGATTGTTACATCAAAGTTACATGGAAAAGATAAAAAACAATTTCAACTTTTCCAAGGGCAACGGTGCACGCAAACCCCGATTTGTACTTTGTATGTACGGGGAACGTCTCCTCAACCGGATCCATTTTCCCACTATACCGTCCTCAACGAGCACGCATTGTACTCCCTCGTATTCGGTGTTCGTACCCTTTTAGTGAATACGCCATTTTATCCAGGTGTATGTGTGTCGATCCATGATCACCTACGCGTTCGCATGTGGTCGTTTGCGGGGATGAGAGAGAAAGGGACGCAGGCGACAGTGCTAACCAGTGTTCAGGGCGGAACGTGGCCATTGGCGGTTGGTGCAGCGGAGAGATGTGAGGGTGGTTTGGGTCGAAAGGACGTGCCTGCTCCTCCACCTTTTTCTACCTCTGGCTTTATTTTTCTCCGTTTCACCGCGACACTGTCTTTGTCCTCTAGCGAGCTTCCTCCCAGCGGACTAAAGGGGAAATGCGGAAATGTGCCGAGACTTTAACTTCATTATTCTGGAACGCTTTAATTTTGGTCGACTGTCTCGTACCAGAAGGGGAAAAGAAAACAAGAGATATCGAGAGTAAACGACCGAAATAAGAGCGGTATACAGCAATCGTAAGAGAGTAGATGTAAATGTTACGTAATGTTATCAAAATTCTGCAATATAATTTAAACAATAGAAATTCTTATTAAAAAGAAATGATTTTACGTCAAAGACATTTAAGGATATCATGAATATAAAATGAATTGTATAGATAGAAAACAGAAATGGATGAACATTTCCGTTTACAAAAGCAAACATATCCTCTACGTGATGACATTTTATAAAATATGCAATGCTTGTCCAGTGAATTCGACGGAACTTTTTGTCGTTCCGTGAAACTGTCAAATCGTTCAAACATTTATGCGAGCAAAATGTTTCAACATGCATAAATGCAATGAAATGTATCTGCTATCGCGTTAAATATGCATTCGAAAATAATAAAAAGAAGAAGAAGAACAATATTAATAAGAAGTTTAAACAATCATAATAATAATGCCAACGAGCAAGCAATCCGTAGAAAATATTTTCTGTAGCTTTCGCTGTAGACAAGCTATATAAAGCTCGTAACAGTAAAAGCTACGAGACTTGATAGACCGGCTATAGTTTTCGAGGATAACACGAGTTATCTGTGCTCGGCTAAGAGGCAATATAATAGTGAAGCATGCATTCTTTATTGACACTCATTTCGATTATCTTGTTTGCACGTAGAAATTGAGAAAATATTGGGCCATAGATTGCGCACTCTATCACTTTAATGGTAGTCGTATAGCTTGCACAATCACGCCACTACACTATACAACTACTTCGTATATATTAATATCTAAAAGTGTTCGCTCGAGTAATACAAATGTCGCTTCACCTAACTAAATTGCGGGACGATTTCGTGCAACGTAATTCTCTCGAATGCAACGAAATTATTTGCCATCGCAACTTTCAGAATTTATCCGATATCTGTATATCGCATATGTGATATAATACAAAATTATACGTGGAAATATGTTCACCTGATGCTCGTTTGGTTTGAATTTAAAATAGAATAATGATGCTATGCGCGACGCGGACAGTGCATTCTAATAGCTCAAATAATTTACGTTAACAAATCGAAGAAATATTATCCAGAAATATCGTAAATTAATCGCAGTAATGATTGAATCTTGCATTAATGTACTACAGTTCTCCCTAGTAAAATGAAACTTGGAATATTCTGGAATATTTACACGCCTTGCTTTACTGTTTACTCGCCTTACTTTACGACCTGCTTCGCACGTTTGCGCATTTCTCATCGCGCGAATGAGCGCGTTCCAAAGTACACTTCATTGTTATCGCTGCTTTCGTTTGCTCTTCACCGTACTTGCTCTATATTAGCGCTTTGCATCTCATGTTTATTCCAGATACTTGCCGCCAATACGACGACATATAATTGCATAAAAGGGAGAAAAAGCATCAATGATTCTTGGTAAATAATCGTTACTCGAACGTTACAACATTTTACCCACAAAGAAAACCTGACACGCTTTCAACATTCCACTTATACAGCTGCATAATATAATATCATTATAGAAATCTAGAGAGACGTATATGATATTTGTAAATATAATATTTTTTTGTCGTAAGTAACACAAAGTTAACATACAGACGACAATACTTTTTGCACATAATAATATCGCGAGATAAAAAATGTGGTGTTGTATAAAAATATTTTAAGTCTCCGAGCAAGAGCACATTATGACTGTTATTAGATCCTTGCTCGGACTTAAAACATTTTTACACAAAATTCTTTTTACTTCTCACAATCTTATATATAAAAAGTATTGACGTTTATATCAATTTTCGTTTAACTCAATACAAATACTATATTTCTTAAAATCTTTCATCTATAGTAATATTATGTGACAGCTGAAAAGAAGTAATACCGTTTGTATTTACCGTTTGTATATATTTGAATATATATGCATATAGAGAATTACCATTGCTAGGTAGGTACCACAAAAGGCATCATGGATCGTAGAAACGTCATGCATTCCGTTTGGCCAGCTTACTGCTCTAAAGGCTCGTTTCGCACACGAGGTGCACAGTGACCCTTTGGTCTCCAACCGTCTTCTGCTTGATGTATTCCTGAGGGAATCGATTAATACGCGCGATTGCGGATGCAACGAGCCGCTTCCAAGACCTCGCATGGTCAAACGACAGGATTTCCACACCCCTTCAGCCTGGGCGAACTTGTATTATTTGCAGACATGGAATTATAGAAGGAGAATAGGAATATAATGAGATAATGTATACGTATGGTAATATAGGTTTGCTGAAACCTGATATTATTATATTATTACGCATTTTGTTGAGAATACGATGCATTAATTAACAACCAGAATAACTACGTTAAAGCTACTAATTTGAGATAATTATTCGCATTCTCTTAAATGACATCGGCCATTAAAACCATTAGTGCATTCGGTAGCGTAATAGGTAACGAGACACTGAGTACGTCATGGATAAATCATTAATTGACGCAATTATGGACGTAGTTACCAGGATACCGATTCATTTCTAGTCAAGAGTAAATCTCCTTACATTCCCGCGGACATCGCAACAATACAAGGCAATCGTGTCCCACGTGCAATAGAAGTTATTACGTTGCTTCTGCCGTGCAATTGCAACTCCGAAGACGCCAACATCTCTGTAACTCGAACTAATACCTCCTACGACTTCAGGCGGAAATTGTGAGCAGCGCGAGCTACCGTGCGTTCATTACCGTTTGTACGAAAATTTAATCTTGAGATAATTCACGAATAAAACATTTCCGCAGTTTACAAAGCTATTCGTGTTTGAACGATACAGTCAATACAATTTCTAAGTCACTTCAATTATCTCATGATGTAAAAAGCCAAACGTAAATCATGTTTCAAAAAATGAAAAATAATCTTTAAATTTAAACTATCTGAAAATATTAGAACATTAGAAATTAAACATTAAATATACTTTTGTTAGGTAAATTGAAGAAATTATTGTCTAGTGTTTTAATCTTTCATTTTAACATGAATAGCTATTGAAGTAAACTGCGATTTTGCGGTCAAGTATGTTTGCGGCTATTATACTATAGCCTACGTTATCCTGCGAATATGTGTTGAAATATAAGCACATGAAACTATTATCTTACACGTTCCTGTGCATGCAACAGGATTTCAAATGATTAGCATTGTACTATTTAGTCCAAATAATGTATAATTACTGATCTGAACCATACAACTCTATAAAAATTAAATTCTACCGCCACTTTTCATTTGTTACGTTACGCTAATATAACAATAAATGAGTAAAATGAATCGATGAAGATGAGAAATTTCAATATTCATTGTTCAGTTTAGATAAAAAGAGTATTTGAATAAAATCATCTATCAATACACTTTACAAACAGATTTTACGGATTACCAATTAACTGAATCCAATACGGTTTACTGATGTATAGGAAAAAATATAGCCTTCGTAATCAAGCGCGACAGGTTATTTCGGTCTGAACACATAAGCTTATATGGATCCATCGAACGCATCTCGTTCGTATGCAATGACCGGTGCAAACAATCTACCGCTTACGGATGACTATCACGTAAACATGTCGAGCAGAGCCCAATGAATTTGAACTATCGTCGATGCAAAAGTCTGCTTTGGTACAATTCGCTTCTATCACGTCCCGTAAGCTTCCGCGAGTTCCATGAGAATGAGACGCGAATGTCTCTTGCGTGTAGCTCCTATCTGGATTATCACGATTACATCGTTCAACAGAATTTATGCTGCGATGAATTTATCCATTAACGTCACGAGAATCCCCCATAGCAATAAAACATATTTCATTGTGAAAGACGACACCGCATAAAATATTCTACGACATATATCTTCCGCGTGCCTTCTTACTATCAATTTTACGTAGATTGACAAAGTTGTGTCGCTTCTACGAATAATATACATAGATTAATACTTAACAAGGAATAAATCTAGGTCCACAACCTCGCTTTAAGAGGCCCTAAATCGTAAAGCCATAAGAAATTGACCAATCACAGTCGATTATTTTTCTCAACTGTGATTGATCAATTTCTTAAGGCTTTACGGCTTACGGCCTCTTAAAGCAAATTTGTGGACCTAGATCCTAGACTAATGAAATATGAGACACATGCGAATGTCGAAGTTATCGAAAAAGTAACTCCGACAAGCGACTATACATTTTAAATAAATTTCGCGTAATCTCACAATGAAACTTAATTTATGTTCATGGAACAATGAGCAATCCCGGATTAAACGTATTTCTGAATAAAATGATTAATCCAAGTAATCACCACTACAGCTCGCCACTTTTAAGACTACGGATACCTTTGCAGTCTACTGCAACTGCTTTTGGTCCCATTCTCCAATTTCCTAGATACAGAGGAACTCTATATCTCCCTTCTCTTTCGCAAGCAGCAGCAGCAGCAGCAGCAGCAACGTAGAGGTCAGTCGAGATCGTATTGCTCGACGGGAACCACGCAATTGCAGTTGCGGAACCGCGAAGCTCGGCGGAATTCGAACTAACGGCATTCATTCGGACTCCTTGATACGACCGAGTCGAGCAACTTACAATTATAGCGTATACACGAAATAAAGCCCCTCATCGCTTTCCATGACACGCACACTCTCCGGGGAAAACTCAATCTCTAGTCTATGTTACCGCAATCGCCACGCATTCCCCGCCATGACCGTCGCATAAGCGAAATCTGGTAATAGCTTCGTATCCCTATCTGCAAAGGAATGCATGTTAATAGAATTATTGATATTCCGTTTCTACTCGCGCAGACTAACCGCGAGCTATTAATTACTTATAATCAACAAAATCTGGAAACTATTTCGAATTTATTGATATTAATTGTATGATAAAATGTATGTGTTTTCACTTGGAATAATCGCGCGTGGATACCAAAACATTTTAATACCTCTAGCATTCAGTGACAAAAAGACATTATTAAGTCTCAAGTAAAATCTAAAATAATATATGTCGATCTCTGTGTGCGGTCAGAAATTCCTGTGCATTCATTTTAATTAAAATATAAAAATATACACACATAGAATATTTTTAGATTACAAACTAGCTGTGTGCATGCAAACTAGTCAACAAAGAGTTATATATATACTATCCTCAGTTTGCCCGACATTGTCATTCAATTTGATCGTTATACGGGCCACTAGCGATATAGCGAGAGCTTTAGATGCCAACTAGCTTTTCAAATTATCATTTAAACGGATTCGAATTGTCCCATGATACCCGTTGTTCATAGCTAGACTATGCTTTCGAGATTATAGGCCGTCGGGACTAAAACCATTTCTCTCACGGAATTTAATCGGATCCCGGCGGAATTCCAGACCAGTCGTCTCGAAACAAATTCACGAAACACCAACTGTATTCCAGTTTGCTTCCGAAATTCCAAGTAAACCAATATAACTCACGTGAACTCCGCAAAAAAGAAAGGAAACCCATCGTACAGAAATGTGCGCGCGCAGATAAAATAAGGTGACAAAAAGAACGAGTCTAGAAGTAACTATTTTGTCTTTTATCTATTGCATTCCTAACATTACTCGACTAACAATTTATCACGCATGTTATATTCTCGTCACTTAATAGCACTCGTGTCATTCTAATTATTTAGACTTACAGTGTAGAGTTATTAATATCTATCTGTTTTAACATGTCAAAATGGAATTCCATCTATAAAGTTGAATTAAGTCTGATAAGTGAATTTTCTACGGTATCAGGAGGTTCTTGAAGTAAAGAATGCACTTCGACATTTTCCGTGTGAACGTAATTATGCGGCTATTCGATCCCGGCATCAAATTAATCCAGGCATTATCGGATAGCGGAAGCAACATCATGCTGCGACGTGCGAAGTTATCGATCGTAATTACCAGATTTTCCATTCAATACGCTGTATCGACCGATATTGCATTACTGCGTTTGTATCATTGACGGACTATTATTTGCGTCTTTTACAATTTATATTGCGTTTTCTCGCATAGTCATAGGAAACGTAACTTACACAACTCGCCGTTAAATCCGCCGTCATGGCGCCGTAAATACATTCCATCGAAGATATTGCACTACAAGACGTGTACACATAGAGAAGGAGAGAGAGAGAGAGAGAGAGAGGAGATAGAAGACGGAGTGAGAACAAAATTATTTCGCGGGCGTAATGGCGTGGATGTATCCAATAAAACAAGGAAGAAGTAGCGAGCGATCGATCGCAAGAAAACAGAGGCGCGCAAAATTTTCTCCTCAGCATGCCAAACCCCGTAAATTTCTGAAGCTATTAAGTTTATCGGTCCGGGTAAGAAGCTCCTAACTTTTATAAATGGTCGTCTTGCCTCCGGTGCAATTTACGAAAAAAAACCTCGTTCCTCATTTCACTTAATTCTGCCACAGCGCGAGCAAGCGGAAGCGGCGGGACGTCAGGTCGGGTAAATCGATATACCGTTGTAATAGAAAACGATTGATTCGTCTCCTACGATTGATTGTCCCCAATACTATCGTTCATCCTACTCCGCTAAAAGATATTAAAATTTCAGTAGCAATGAAACTCTGTCCCAAATACAATTATTTACCATCTAAATATTATTCTAATAATTTATGAACGAATGGATGCAATAAATTATCTCTCTCATGCTTGCTTCCATTATACTCAATACATATAGCATTCTTAAATATTGTAATATATCTTCTTATTATTTAGCAATATTTCGATACAATACAGTAACATTGCAGATAGATTCATTTATACACAAATACGATCATATACAATTTATATCAATCAACTGATTGCCAATAAATCACTTTTATACTCTGCTTAATGAAAAGTTAATAGCAGTTATTCACAAACAGACGCACGTTACGCAGTAGAACAAAAAGGATGCAGAATAGGATTTTAATGTCGTATCACACGGGAAAAAATCCTTTCCTGGAGCTGTACAAACTGTTAAATAATTTTACTCAGTCACGGACGCAACGTCACCAACAATTTCATCCGTCAAACTCGGACTGGCTGAGACAGAGGGGGTGCGGATTTTTTGAACTTTTTTACTCTTTCGCGTTCTATTACCAATTCCTTGGGGACTCTTACTGTCCTTCATCTTCCGAGAAGATTTGATTTTAGACTTGGCGAATGTGGTTGGCGCGGGTGTCGGCAATTTTGCGAATCGTATGGCGATACGGTTTGCACGATCCAACTCGTCGCCAGTCGGAAGAAAGTAATGACCACGGTATCGTCGCAGAATACCATACTCCACGCCTCGCTTCAAAGCTGCCTTCACCTAATTTATCGTGAAAGTTGTGTTAAGCTTAGGATAAAACGTATGCGAAAACACAGCGCAAAAGATCAACTATCGAGTGCAATCGTCAAAGTTTGAAGTGACGCAATTACGCAATTTTCAATTTCTCTAATTAAAACAGAAGGAAGTTACCATAATAAATTTCCAAATCTCTTCCATTAAAATATCGTTATTCAGAACGATTTGCGGAATTGATATGAACTTGGCACTCGTATGCCGTTTACATATGCATGTCTGCGACAGTGATTGACATGTGAAAATAGAAAAAGTACTAAAAAGGATTGCTGACATTGATTTCAATCAACGCTATCGTTTTTTGCTTAAAACGACGGTTTTGCGTCAATAATGTGATTGTTAAGATGTTTAATAGCACTCGGCCAATCAAAATCGCAAACATTACAGGCGTACATTAATGTAATATGCATGCTACACGCGTTATTCACAGCAAAAATTAAATAATTACGTATAATAATTACTATTGGAACGAATATTGAAATTTTATTCAAAAATAAGATTCTAGATTCCCCTCACTTGTCGTTTGACTCGTTGTTCAGGTATGCTTGAAGCATAACTAATGTATCCTGTAATCTTTTTAGGTGTAGAGCCCTTGGTTTCGCGAAGATCCTGTATAGCTGAGACGACTAGAGCAGCGATTTTCATAGGCTTTACCCTTCTGCCCTTTCTCCTAGTTTTTGTTTCCTTCTTTGCCATTTTCGTAATAATCGTTGAAGTACATGCAAATTACATTCGCAATTTAACGCTAATATTATTATAAAAATATACAAAACAGGGTTCTCTCCCACAATGTAATCGACACGAAAAATTTACTCCGCGATTGCTGTCAAAGAATTGCCGTCATTATCGATCATTTCCATCATTTGTTTCTACTACCGAGTCCAAGCTACTTTCACGCGAAATAACTTTTTGAAAGCAGTCTTTGAAATTGGAAATACTAATTTTTAATCTAACTTTTGATTAGTTTCAGATATCAAATTAACTTTTCTTGGATAAAAGTAATTGATCAACCATTTAAAAAATAATTTCTTGCTTCAAGCAATTTCTTGCTGTGTAATTCGTATAACGTCCCTGGTGAAAAAGTTTCGCTAAAATTATTCTATGTTTTGGAACATTTCAGCGAAATTGCTGAAAATTTGCTGAAACTTCACTGAAAGTGAATTTTTCAGCTAACATACTGAAAAATCACTGAAATCCAACCGAAATTTCTCTGAAATTTTCTGAAATTTCCCCGAAATTTTTGCTGAAATTTTTCTAAAATTTTGTCGAAAATTAATTTTTCAGCTAAAAATCGCTGAAATTAAACTGAAATTTTTTTGTAACGCTAAAATTTTGTTGAAGTGTTCCAAAACGTGAAATAATTTCAGCAACGTTTTTCCACCAGGGGCAAATGTTAAATAATTTAACATTTTTTTAAACGTAATTTTTTCATCAAGCTTAAATAAATAAATAAATAAATATATATATACAGGGTGTTTCCAAATTAAATGGCAAAACTTCGGGAGCGTGTAGAGGAGTAAAAAACTAAGAAAAAAAGTCCTATAGACATATGCTC
>NW_017255933.1:1148310-1207477 GCF_001594055.1 Mycetomoellerius zeteki
AAACAATTCAGAAACAATGATTTTGATTTGGATGATAAAGAGCATGGAAAGCCACCGAAAAAATTTGAAGATGCACAATTGGAAGCATTACTTGACGAACATGCATGTCAAACGTTTGAAACTATCACTGGTGAACGGTACTGACTACAATTAATACGTTTGAACCTTCACTGTGAAGAAACGACCGGAATGGGAGAATAGACATGACAAGATAATTTTACAGCATGATAACACCAGACCACATGTTCATGAATCCGTCTAGAATTATCTAGAAAGAGTGAACTGGGAAATTCTATCTCACCCGCCGTATTCACCAGACATTGCTCCTTCAGATTACTATTTGTTCCGGTCCATGGCGTCGGTCCTTTCTGGAAAGCGGTTCATTTATTATGAAAAAATCAAAAATTGGCTTGATAAATGGATCGCTTCAAAACATCCAGACTTCTACCAGCGTGGAATCCGCTTATTGCCTGAAAAGTGGGCCAAGGTTGTGGCTTTCGATGGAACATACTTTGAATAAAGTAAGAATGATTTATATTACGTCAAATAAAAATGCGTTTTTTTTATCGAAAAATCCGTAGTTATACTTGTACACCTAATATATGTGTGCGTGCGTGCGTGCGTGCGTGCGTGCGTGCGTGCGTGTCTGTGTGTTAGTTGTCCACGCGGAAAAAAAACGTTAAACGGCGGGATAGGTTGGAGAAAAAGAAAAACGTGAAAAGTGCCACAACTACTAAGAGCACAGCGTGTTGCACATTTAAAAAAAAATGCGATATCAGACCGCTGCATTATAACCGCGCCTATGCAATGCATAAAACTGGGATATATAAATTACCTTCTTTTTTTGTACTTTGCCCGAGTCTGTATGCGTTCTGCGCATTTTCGCCCTCCTTGTCTCATAATCAGTCAACTTTACGATAGGCATTACTTTCTTGGCGGATGAAAAAAAAAGGCAACCGTTGAATAATACATCGCCACCGGCCGGATGCACTCGCATCGGGTATCAACCCCTTGAGGGTGCAAACCCCTTTTTTACAACCCCATCCGGAGTAGAGCAAATTAGTCATCACACAAAGGAAACAAGAACGACGGCGTACGCGAGAACATTACTATGGTGATTGATCGTCAAACTGTTATCAGCCGCAAACGAAAGTACACAGTGCGCAATAAGTGCGCTCTGAAAAGTCGGAATGCAATCATATCGTTATGCAATCATATACGTGTCGTGATAAGCCGCACCGCTAATAACGGTGGACGATACGTTGTACCAAGAAATTCGCACGCGATCGCAAAAGCCCGGTGATATCCGCACGCAAGCACTGCATTTGCATAATAAAAAAACAAAAAAGATTAGAATTACTAACGACGGCGTACGGCCATGTCGGGCGTTGCTCGAGAACGTATTTTTAGCTGTAATCGGCCGGTATTAATCTCCGCGAAACCACTTAATTTCACGCCGCGTTGAATCGCGCCAGTTTTTCACTTCGACCATGGTAAAGCGCTTATAATTTCAAGATTTTTAACCCCACGCAACCGTACGGTTTTTTAACTGACTACACAAAAATTACTGGCAATTTTAGCCGTTATTGTTTTTACTCTATCTGCTTAGAATACGTATCGAAATCTGATGTCAATAATTGTATAGTAAAATTTCGACTATCGGCCAATTGCATGTTAATAAAACATTAAATTGAAATGTTTTTATACTTTCGATCAAATTAAAACAAATTTCTGTTACAATTGCTTGTTGATTTCACGTGATTGGAAATGAAATACCACGCAATGTAAGTTGATCCCTTTTTCCGCTCTATTCGCGTACAGTTGTATTCTCTTGCTGTCGAGAGCCGTAAGCGAACTAATTTCTGAACAGCCCAGCCGATTGTCGAATATTGAATATTCGGGTATCAAAAAGGCGGTACGAAAAATGACTAGCAGCATGTGTACTACCGTGTTGGGGATTTAAATTTGTGACAATAATAACCAAATCAGTTTTAAATGTTGTGTGACGGGAACAAATTTGCAATACGTTTAACGACAGCAGGATGAATCGGTCCTGAAACGCACTATTTAAAAAGCAATAATATATGGACATCGTCAAACACTGTAATACCACCAACGCGTATGCATTTGCACTTTACACTGTTTGTTACGATCAGTTTGTCGCCGATTGGAAGTTTTATCATGAATAAATCGCATAAAATGAAACAACGTTAAACTTATTAAACATGAAACCGCATTAACGAAGCAGAGCATATCGCGTGATGTGATGTTTCAATGTTTTATTATCATATACTCTTTTTGTACATACATATAGGGATGCTTATTTATATAAGCGTCCCTATATGTACAAAAATAATATGATGGGTTACAGAAAGATTGCAATACTTTTTTTCAATGGGTTTCGAAACTCAGTTTTACTCGTAGAGCGTTTGAACATAAACGGTTATCCACAAGTAAGAACCAATCGCTCGATGAGCAGGCTGCATTTCGAGACTTATCGAAAAAAAGTGTTGCAATCTTTCTGTGACCTACTGTACACATCACTTATTCAAATCATTCTCTCAAATCTTCATTCAAAATTATAAATATATAATGATAAAGATTATAAATATTGACACTCTAGCATTTTCTGTCTTTCTCTTTCACTCTTTAAACAATAAAATATTAAATTAATTACATTTTGGTATAATTTAGATTGCTGAATTGTTTAAACACGGCGAAAAATATCGTATGACAATTTATGATGCTATTTAATTCGGCCGCGCAGACAGGTTCAAAATTCTTCTGTTTTACGTGGAAACACCTTCGAGAAGCAGCGCATCATAAATTAATCGTGGCATATCAAGCATGATCTAGTACATTCCCTACAACTTTACTCCCTTCTCTCCTTTCTTCCGGCTCATGAGCGTCGATTATTATCCGCGCAATTACGTCGGCAGCTCGCGGTTAGGAAAATACCGATTCCGAACTGCTCACGGCATGCAAAGAGAAATTTATTAACAGCCATACGTGATCGCTTATGCACGCACGTAATAAGGTTTAAGCGACGTGCAGAGCGAATTAAACGAGCCGAACGGCTATCGGTGCCGACAATGCATTCGACCATGCTTTATCGTTTAATATTCTAAGTGGTCGTATAATCAAGTGACGTTACTGCACTCGTAAAATGCAACGGAACGAGCTAATTATGGACGGGCTACGTTATGCACATAGATTTTAGCAGCAACCGTTGCTGCTTGCCAAGAAATCCACGAAATACTTTATGTCGTATCCACTAGGATAATGTAACTAAAACGTAATGATATCGGAATGTATTATAAAAGCTCATCATATGAATATAAATCTATTCCTCGCCTTACTTGGTCTCACCATTATAAATATTAAACACTTATGGCAGGCTTTACATAAAGAAATATTACGTAAATATGATAGTTAACAAAATAAACATAATGTGACACGATTTTTAACCCCATAAAATTTAATATAAGTGACTAAATATTTAATTTATATTAGAGCTAATCTTGATGTTTTGTTTACTTGCTAATCTTTTCACAAAATAATCAACACAAAATAAGAGGTTCTTTATTTTAGAATCGATATTCCGCAAACTTGTTAAGATTATATCATTGTATCGGCTTTCCTTCAACGTTTAGATGTTTATCGTTTTCTAGACAGTTCTGTCGATTCTCTCTCTTTCTCACTCTCCCTCTTTTCAGTATCAATATCGACTACGTTGGGAACGTACTTGATATAAAGTAAAGTAACACGACTACAAAGTTTCGCCGGGAAGGCAGTTGAGATAAAGAAGGTCAATTAATCTTTCGTTCTTCAGACGGTTGTTGCCAACAGGACGAGGATCGAATGTGCGGTCATGCAATTTCTGCCATTAAAGTTAAAATCAGATGAAAGAACTGTGTGCGTGTAAAATAATGAGAAAGCGATGGAAGAAACGAAACGGAGGAGCAAATTCGTGCCCTCTGTTAATTAATTCTGCGCGAAGCGTAACGCCTGGAGTACTCGAAATCTTATCCTGTCGGAAAGATCTCGCGCGAGTTTCCTCGAAAAATCGCGGTACTCCGAAGAACTTTCAATTATAGTCGCATTCAATTATCGCGCTCTCATTTCTCTTAGCATTTGTGTAATCGCGGTTACCACAAAAGCATCTCACTGAGGAAATACGATCCTTATTGTGCACCTTGCGCATAAATAGCCTTAAAGAAACGTAATTTCCTCACAACGATTCCGGCTGCGTTATATTGTCGTTATACAACGCGAATACGTTATATTCAATTACTTTGTAACGGTTTATACGATAAATCTCAAAATCGACAGAAGTCCGACGTGGGAGCTTGCACAGAGCTTTATGAGATATATCATCCGACTTTCTTGGACACATTGCCATAACCAGCGAATAAATGTAATTTGCGAGCGAAATGATTAATAGCCGTCGCAGCGATTAAGTAAACTACTAGCGATGCTCTTCTTCGGCTTTCCTATGAATGGATTACGTACATAAGCGATAGAGGGAATGAGCTTTTGAGCTTGCGTTAAGAAAGTTTCGAGAACCACTGCGTTAAATGGGATCCTCTATGAAGGGTTATGCGTGATATGCGCCCCTATTAGACATAGGCCCGCACGTGCGCCGCAGAGTTGGAAATGATCGATCCAGAAACAAGCAGATCGGACGAAAGCCAGCAGACTTGCAGACCGAACACTTTAGTCAGTATGCGGAGTGGAATGGCGGATGGCGCATCGTGGAAATTACCGGCGTTCCGATGCATCATTGCAGGATTGTGCAGTTTCCGCACAGGGCCGTAACCACCGATCGGACCTTCCCGAATGCAATTGATCCATAACCAATGGCTGCACTCACGCTAATACCGTAACACTCGTACGTCACTAACGTCTGTAACTCCAGCATTATGCAGTAATTCCGGCCGCTCCGCGCACGAAATCATCTTCGATGACTTTAAATTATTCAGGTTTCCGTATTAACGGAACCCTCGCATTACAAATATAAGTCCATTATGGATCCCGTTCGCAATCTACAAACCCGTTATCTCCGTTTCCACGTCATTAAATGTAACACCAATGTTATCGTATCTCTCCAATTATTTTTTTACAATCTCACACAAACAATACCAGGTCAATAACACCACTCTGTCATTTACCGAGGCCTATCAAAAATTTCGATAGACCGTTATCAATTCGAAATGCAAATAAGCCATGCGTTACTAGACAGCTTTACGGCTGGTTTCCTGGGATCTGCAGCGCCATCGGATCTCATGAAGAATTCAACCCGGCTAGCGGATACATTCTGGACGACGTTCGAGCCACGAAACTTGTTGTTGCACTAGCAGTATCTTGCTTGAAATGGGCTCCACGGGGAACGGTGTGCCTCGTTAATACTTTAATTTCGTGTAGCAGCTTTCTGTAATACTGCCACGACCCGACAAACGTAGCCTGACAGCATACGAAGTTTCCACGAACCAAGGCTTAATTGTTTGCTTACTGAATTGTTGTTAGTTAAAGTAGAAAGTTGCTGATAACTCGACTGCAAGAGAGATAACAAGAGGAAGAGAAGAAGGAAGAAGGATAGGAAAGGCAGAGGGGAAGAGAGGAGAACAATATGAGAAATGGCATGGGAAGAGAGAGAGAGAGAGAGAGAGAGAGAGAGAACTGAGAAACCGAAAGGAAGAGGAATCACGTATAACCGAGACCTGTCTGTTGCATTAAGTAAGTAGGTTCTCTCTCTTAACTGACTGAAACCTCCGTAGACGGAAGTCTAGCGGACTAGCATAAGCCGCGGAAGGAGGTCCTATCAAAATTGTAAAATTCCCTCGGCAATTTCAGTATCCCTTAATGTTTATAAGCGCCGAGCAGAAGGAAAGTTTATTGATCAAAGTAGATCGTAATACTTTAGAGAGGCGCAGCTTCCTTTTGAAATAATGTCAGGAGATTGATGAGATGCACGATTGTACCAAGCGGAAGGAAATTCCAACGACTTTGTTATTGAGCGCCACAAAAGCGCCAAGAAATTGCGTTCATATTTGATGGATTGACAATTAAATTTTCCATTATTCTAAAGGCTTTTAAGCTCATCACACAAATGTATCTTACTAGTTTATTAAAAATACACAGTACACGTATATAAAGCTATAAATAACTCATATCATTCATAAAAGTGACAGAAGTATTCTGAAACTTCAAACAGCTGTTATCTAAATAATTAAAAAATTTGAATCAGACAACTTATTTTTCTAATAACGGTTTAAAATTAATACTGTTATTTAATTGTTATATGAATTATGAGAAATGTTAAATAACTCGTGAAAACCTTTATGAAATCACAAAGCTTCTAAAAGATTTACAGTTTTGTTCGGAGAAATTTGTAAAGAATTCTGATTGCAATAGCAAGTTGGAGTAGTGTATACGTATAAGTAATTATCGTTAACGCTAATCTAATAAAATAGCAGATCTTTTTGTTTTAGAATTAAATTGGAAAAATATCAGTTAATTTATGTTTTCAAAGTAAATCTGATAGGAGATTACACACCATGATCTTTGAAACGCAAAATAGGAATAGTATACTTTTTGTGAAAACATAAAATCAGCTATAAAAAGCAGACGCCATTATCTTTATGTATATTCCGGTGGGCTTGATGCCAGATCAAAGGCACTAAAACTCTTTCAACGTTACATCGTAATTCCACGTCCCTTGCCCTGACCAACCTTAACCTAACCACGATCAATTTCACCTTTAACCCCAAAACGTCCACTTGAACGCATGCCAGAATAATATGGTTACCAGCGCCCCTTATAATATTACGTAGGTCACGGATGAACCACGCTATGATGAGAATGATAATGAAGGGCTAAGTAATACCGGGATAGAATACGATAGTAATACGTAATGCGAAGTATAATTGCACACTACGAGAGAATGCGCAGAATGCGAAATGAAAATCCTTTCTTGCTGGCGCGGTGGCGCAAGTCGTGATATTTTGACACATAAGTTTAATCTCGGACAAGACCACGAATACGTTACATGACAAATTGCCGTCGAGAGATGAGTCGAAATAACAGAGGCGCGAATGTCGGCTTGTCTACCATCATCACCGTGGTTTCAGAATAATCCGGAATTCAAACAGCTTAGTGTGAAATATAAACAAAAGTTCTTTGAAGTATCTGATACGGCTGCAGATTTTACTTTCTTTCGTGCTGACGATAACGACGACAGTTCACCAAACAATTTTGAATAGCCATGCGTTAATGCAATGCTGACATCAGTCGAATACATTTGCAAATATAAGCCAACACTTCTCTCTTCACGGTACTCCGATCAAATATCAGAGAAATGACGGACGCAATCCCCGTGTTCACTATCGCGAACGACTGGAAGTACCAACAACGATCGACTCGCGGGGTGTACGACCTCGGGGTTGCTGATTCCTCGCAGTCAGGACGAATGCGGCCAGGCGCCGTCAATAGGGGAAGTTCGGTGAATGCGCGCGGATATGTTGACCGCGGTATCGAGTACGGAACTGCGAAGTTTATTGTAGATGGTGGACGATGCGCGCGTGTAAAATATGACGATTACGATCGCAACGAAATTGGATCACCCGGCTTTTCCGTTGCATGCTAGGAAAATATTTTATACATATGTATGTATATATGTATGTGTGTATGTGTGTGTGTGTGTATCTGCCATGAAAACTCTCGAAAAGATTTTAAACTGCAACAATAGCTTCGTTCTCTTCTTCACGTACGATTAATGAAGCGAAATCAGAATCCAATCCTACGGGAAATGACTTACGACTCGCGAAGTACTCCGTGATTTTGATACAAATATTAGGCAAAAAAAGCAAAAAAGATGTGTGCTTCGTTGACACACTTGATATATGTACCAATATAATACGAATCTGGATATATGCAATAAACATGTATCTGTATAAAATATACCATTAAATGAATCAACTGACATATATTTATGAGATGCGAATTCTCTCAACGTATTGAAAAAGTTATTTTTCGATACGAAGAATTTTTGAAGCTGCTTAAAAATCATACGTTACATAATCGCAATGCTAAATATATATAAATGCAAAAATGGATTAAAAATAAGGATTATAATTAAAGATTATATTTAAAAATTGTAAAGTATAAAATTTTTTCTCATAATTATATTCGTGTGTCTGCATCACTCCATTAATTATCGCACATATACACTTCCGCCAGTGTATTATGTATTTAGTTTTTCGTCTGAACACAGTGCAGAGACCGTGACACATTCGTATTCGTCAATATATTCGCAGCTGCGAAAAACGTGCGCGCTGACATGCGTGCATGTGCGTCCCCGATTTCGATGAAGCCAGTGAACCGAAATTTCAACGAAAAACCGTATATTTGGAACACGTGTTACACGAAAATTTACAACCTGCTATCTTCCACCGCATAAAGCTACTAGTACAAAGAACTATAAAAAAAAATACACATTGTGTCAAAGACATGCAGAAAATTGTGCAAACATCGATGCTTTTAAATATACAATTAATAGTTTCAAAATCATTTAAACACTAAGAAATAACCAGTAATTTTTAAAACTTTTCAAATAGAGAGTTACGCCCCTATAACTATACGAGAAAAGAAGAAAAAGAAGAAAAATGAGCAAGTACTGAGTCATAATACTTTCAATTTGAAAGAAAGATATCGACAAAATAAAATTATAATCAAATGCATAGCATCCAGAGACACCGATAAGGCCACTGATCAAAAGGATCATTTATCTATCTGTGGGTATAAAAAAGTTTCTTCATTTATCGCAAAGTCCCGTACCCCTCGATTGAAGTCCGAGCCAAAGAGGATGAAGTTTCGTAAGTCTTGTCGGTAACACGTGTCCGGCAACTCGAATGTCATTTCGTTCTATAGAAACGTGGCGAGAAATAGTCCAAGTCACTGATCGAGAATCGGGTCGGCTCATATCCCAGCCCTCTATCGAAACTTCGATTTTTTCCTCCGAGTAATATCCCAGTGCGCGACGTCTTCCGTCACCATTCCCGTCGCCATTCAACGCGTAAAAAGCGGAGCAGGAAAGCATACGGCGCGCGTTGATGGAGTATGTCATCTGGGAGTGAACATATCTTCGCACGTTTTTGCGTGGCAAAAGAAGTGCGATGTAAGAAAATGCGAGTAAGAAGATTTTCGTTATAAAACATTGTGCACTATTTAATAGAAAAAATTATAATATTTAATCGATCTTTACGATTAACTACTTATAGTTTCGGATTCGGATCATTTATTTGTCAAATTAAAAAATAAGCTATATTTTTCTCTCTTTCTGTCTATAAATTTACATCTAACTCTAGTTACAATGTAAAACAATTTAAAAAATAAAAGAAAAATAAAATTAAAAACTAATAATCGCATATAAGGATGACTAAGAAAACAGCATAATGATCTACATTATTTTTCTGAAACGAATAACGTTCTATCCTAATAGAGACAAGACATTGCAATTCTAACGATTACTTAAAACAAAAAGAAATACAGTAAAAGGTTCGGAATGTCATTGAGATCTTCGAAAGAAAACTGCCAGCAAGGGAAAGGACGCTGCGCAAACGAAGGAGACCGAAAAGGAGAATGATAGAGGTGAAGAGACCGAAGGAAATTAAATCTACCCGTCCTGCTGTCTTCATCCACCCTCATTACAACGGCAAAGCGTAAAGATCTCACTGAGAGAGAAGACGTTGTTCTATGGAACAAGCAAACAGGAAATTTGTGGCACTTCCGTTACAAAGACCATCTCTCGATGTATACACGATGTATTTGTATTCACGCTTGCGTTTTCTTAAGATGTGTGCAGAAACGCTACAAATATATTTCCTGTACGATTTCCCTCTGATTTAGAAACAAGAGAATTAAGATTATTTTCATCTATGAAAGAAAAGTAAATGATTCAAACGTTCTTTGTGTATTTGAATAAAACGATTATTATCGATAAAGTGTGCAAATAAGATAACACGCATCGTGTCTAAAATTTGCTCGATACTATAAGACGTTTGTGAGATTAGAACCTGTCAAACTATTCAAGATCTGCGATCATTATCAATGTTGAATGTCGCTTTGCTGATAGAGATAGTAATCTAATTTCAGCTTCGGCACGAGTACTACGGAAAGTGGCTTGACAATTCAGGACACTGTACTCGTGATTAGGTTTATTTGCGGGCTACCATCGAGAGCTACGTCCAACATCCTGAAAATCAATGGCTCCTATACTGTCGACAAGGAGTACACAGGAGACAAGATAGAAACATAGGAACTAGATTATCAAACAGACAAGATTGAAACTGGTCAAACAATAGCTTTAGACACATGAATAACCAGTGTAATCAACATAATTGGAAATTATTCGCGAATCCGATAACGCATTAATCCCGAGAAAACTGACGTTTCAGCACGATTTCTATATGTCCGTAATCCGATACACACATATCCAATGTGCAGCTGAATTTGGCAACTTTCATTTCCTGCAACGTTTAAAACGTTATCGCAAATGTATTTAAAATATCGAGCATGACACTTATTGGGGCGACGGAAATACGTCGGTGCGGAGAATTATTGTCTGCAGATTTAGAATTTAATGTATCGCATGCTTTTTTTATATGGCCCCTGGAAATTTTAGTATCGGTGCTTATCAAGGTGCAATCACAATTTGTTCTATATCCTTCGTATCTGTATGCGTTCGTAAAAAAAATTAGTCATTGAATTTTATATTGAAACTGAAATTCTAAATAAGTAATCCGCTTTAAATAACAATTTAAATAACACTTTCCGTTAATGTGTTAAACCACAATGCACCAATGTAGTAAAAGCGAGCAACAAATTCATTAAAATTATTATATCACAACTTTAATCCTGTGTATTTGTGGTATATCGCAAAAATTTTATTTTTATAGGTATTATCTGTTTTACGTTAATTGTTCTTTTCAATTTTATTTCTTCCGCAAGATACGTGACTAAACAAACAAAATATTCGTTATCTTTTTAACGAAGATTGATACGCGCATTTAGACTGAAAATAGCGACATTCTCCAATAAAAATTCACTTCCTCTAGCATGTTTAAATGATGGAATACTTTCTTCTCGCGCGTATATGCTCGAGCACTTTGGGGGAGAATCCTGTTTTATCCTATTATCAAACGACATTCTACCATATGAGAAAAAGACTGGTGCAAGAGATGATACTAGCACCGCATGAAGGACATCAAGGAACAACCCTCGAGGCATAAAGATAGTCTGGTGAATTTTAGTACTCCCTTCGTCGTCAAGGATTTCTTTTTCTTCTTCTTCTTCCTCTTCTCTCTCTCTCTCTCTCTCTCTCTCTCTCTCTCTCTCATTCCCTCTCTTCATCTACTTGGCGCTTGCTGATGGTATGAAGGTACTAGAATTTTTAAGTCTTCTGCCTCACAAAGCTGGCAACGTCCGTCGAAGGAAGGCGCTTAAGCTCGTAACGTCTGTACCATAACCGTCTTCAGACATAGTCTTCATTTGGCGAAATAGGTCTTCTCCGTATGGGTGTCCATCCCAAGTGTCTTCGAGCATGAAGCGGAAATGTCTTCTGAGACCAACGGACCGAACACTTAATATGGATAATTCAGATTCGCTAGCTGTCTAATCGAGAGTCGAGAGTCGAGAGATAATATAGAATATGAATAGCAGAATACTACGTGCCGTTATTTGCGTTTCTCTAATAATAAAACAGCTACCAATTTAGCAACATTACACGTTCGAAAAGTTCTAATAGCGTCCCCTATCTTTCGCTAGAATTCTAATCTCAATGCTAAATATGTAAATTACGTATCAATCAGCTTAAATTAACTATACATCCAATTAAATGATCCAATTAAGGGTGGCAATGCGTGCGATCCTCTAAAATAGTAAAACCGGCTGTACGTCATTTACGGGCAATCTGACGCTGATTAGCATCCCACTGACGCCATCATTTTATCGATCGTTGAAAATATAATAGCTCGCTCAAGTACACGTTTGTACCCGTTTATAACGTTCGATTGGGAAATCACGTGCCGCGCAGTCGTATGCCAACAAGTCAGCGTTCGACATAAAAACAGTGCATCAGAATAACGACTAATGAAAAAAACAATACTATGTGATGCCAAGCACGATCGCGTGCTGCATGCATAGCTGTTCTTACATCACGCGATTATTCTTCTGTTACCACGAAGACTTAACTTTTGTGTCAATATCCGATCTATGTCGCGTTACTGTGTGCTATTCAAATGTATTTTTAAATGCATCTTTCCTAAGAACTACAAACATTATATACAAATATTGTTATACTACTTTTTGTATGTCTATAATTTTTGAGATGACAGTCATGTAACACATAGAATCCTTTTATATATTTTTTTCAAATGATTCCATGTTAAATTATATATAAAGAAAGAAATAAAAACTGCAGTACTCTGGTCCTTTCTGATTCATTTATGTGTTCATCAATCGATTTAAACTCGAAGCGCAAAGTGTTCATTCTAGGCAATGTGCACAGTTTTACGAATAATAAATTAACCATAAGCCGGATTATATATTGGTAGAGCAGGATTACAGATACTCAGCGGAATTATTCAACTTTTATTTCGAGTAGAGGAAACAGCGAGACGGACAGAAACGAAACAGCGGCAAAAAGAAGTTTGCTTGAATGAAGAAGAACGAAGAGAAAAACGGGCAAGAATAGGAAATGAAGGAAAGGGCGTAACAGAGAGAGAAAGAAAGAAAAACAGAGAGAGAATCCCCCTTGGCAATTCGCCGATCAGATAAATCCAATCAGCTTACTCATCTACCTACGTGTAGTACGTGGGCGTCTACTAATGATCCTTAAATCCAACCAATCCCAATCGAGGCCTTTTATATCCTGATTGCACTGACTAGACACGAGATGCGCTTTGCTTCGAAAAAGAAATCTCATCAAAAGCACAATTATTCCCCTTATCTTGAATACACCTAAGCAACAGTTACGAATCAATTTACAACTATCCTGTATATAAAATATTAATATTTTTTTACGCTTCTTCTACAATATTGATTATAACATTACATGCGTAAGCAATTAGCATAATTTAAGGTTTGCGTAAAATTTCATTTGCAATAAAATGGTGTGCGCGAAGGTGTAATGTGTATCAATAATTCAGTTCAGGCATGCTAATATTTTTGTACTTTATGTCTCGTTCTATTGGCGTTTATATTAACATCACGTCAAAAAAAGAACGATACCTTAAATACATTAAAATCAAATGTTTAATTTTACTTCCACCTACCATTGATCGTTATTTCTATTAATCACGTCATGAATAAATGCAGGAAAAATTTTTCACAGTTTCACAAAAACATTAAATGATAGTTTGGTAGAAAAGCATTGATGATATCAGCCGTTATTCAATTTGAAACCGCATGAGTGCAAATATGCGCGTTATACTCATTCAGCACATATGATTTTTCATTCAAACTTCATTGTCATCCTTCATGTGGCGTAAGTTAAATTTAGAACATGATATGCAAAGCTGACGGAGTTAGTGAATAAAAACGCGAACAGTAACAAAAGGTAAATGAACATTTATGCACCGTTTGAACATTTATACTTCAGCAACTCAAGTAAAAATTCTAGTTAAGTAAATCGTTTAACTTAAACATTTACCGTAGCGAAACTACGCGACTCAGCAAATGATATTTTCTATTCAAACTACATGCGCGCGTTCGTTACTCTATTTCTTATAAAACTAAAATACATATTATATGGCTTAAATCAATATATAAACTCAATATCTATTTTTATTAAAAACAAACAATAAAATTAATTTTATCAGAAAAATTGATTATCTTATTTACTGAAAAAACATCAAATCATGCTAGAGGAATTAATATTTATATAAAATAATTTTAATCAATTTTTTAATAAAATCATCAGTCTTATCCCTTTACATTCTTAATTAAACTTATTTAAAACATAATTAATATTTTGAGTTTTGATATTATTTTCTCACTGCATCTCTCCACATATAAAAATGTTCTAAATAATAATAAACAGATTAAGTAAGCAAAAGGATAGAAAAGATAATTTAATTTTGATAATAACTTAATTGTTAGTTTGCTCTCCGAGGCGAATAACACGCTGTTTGTAATTAAATATCATAGCGCGAAAGTTGACACAAGTAATACAACAGGTTAGCAGCAACACCAGAGACATAATAGTTCTCTGACACTAATTGTAAGTGAAAGTACTTGTCCTTCTATTACCACACACAGTAGTATATCTCCGCGATAACGCAAACATCCTGAAGCGTTATTCATCTTCTAGAAACGCGCTTCTTTTTAATTAAACATTCGATTATCAATATCTTTGTCAATGGATTAGTGATTAGATTACCGACATAAGCGAAACAAGATGAGTAACATTGCAATGAAAACCTTTCCTAGATATCACGTCATTCCTGGAGACAGCTCGCTGTCGTCCTGCCACTGATACGCAGAATTTATCGCCCGGATATCAGTGAGACGTGGCTTGTTGAGGACACATACAGGCCCGTATATAAGATCACGTTAGAAGCTTACGGGTATGACCGGACAAGTCTATGGAGATACTGGCCTACCGGTCGTAATGCCTCCTGCAGGATGTCACCGTCCCATAAACGTCATGCGCACATACGCGGCAGACCGAGGTAGTGCTCCGATTTTGGACCTTGCACGAATCAAGAGACGCTTCGCTTGTTTGCATTGTATTGTAAACCCACGGTCCATTCGTCCCGAGATTGAACGCGCCGGATTAGAGAATTGTGCGGGAAATCGTCCTGATTAACGTTCCTTGGCCGATGTGTGCGCAGGTCAATCTATATGGCCCGCTCCGTTTGACGACGAGCACCAGTATACCGGTGGATGATGCACGCACCTGCATCTAAGCGACGATAGGAGAGAACATTACGCCAAAGCGGATTCAGCTGTCACTAGATCTGTGGATTTGACGGTGCATAGGTGACATTACGAGGGCACGGACACGGTACATTTACGCGTAATTTAGCCGCGCGGGTCACGCCAAGGTAGGACCGGAGTTATGAGAACTATTAACAGAAGCTTCGATACATAAGTCGTCTGCCTACCACGCCGCTTACACGTGTTTCCATCCAAGTGGAAAATTACATGTATATCAAAGAATATAATAACCTGTATGATAAAATATCTTATAACTGCAACAAAATGTGCGATAAGTATGGTTATACCATTTAACTCTCCTCTGACTCGAATTTTAATTCTTCTATCAGCAGTAGGGATCTTCAAGAAACAGAACAAATTATTTTTTTTTATTGCCCTGAATTATACAAAAATCTGAAAAATTTTGGTATACTTGTCAAAGCTTTGACAACAGTTTTTATCATTTTTATATAAGTCGAATTATATTTTATTTTTACAGATTTAAATTTAACTACTAGAATTTACAATCAAAATATCGTGTCTTTAAAGATTCTATGTTGTCGGCGAAAAATTAATTGGTTTGATATTTTTTAATACTAAACTAGAGTAAATAATCACTCGGGAAAAACCCACATAACTTAACCCAAAAGTTATTTTCTACTAAAAAAAAATGATAGTTACTGCAGAGAAGAGTAATGACGTTGTAAATGTAGGAAACTGATGAAGCGCAAACTATCCAAATTTTCCTGACGCAAAAACAAACGACGCGAATAGCTCACATATCTTCTAAGTATGTAAAGTATTGATCCCAGGATGCAAATATTTTACGTCTAACTTGTCCTAACTTTGGGAATTAGAGCCGAATCAGACGATTAATCCTCATTCAAAATTGTCCTAGAATTCTCTCTCTCTTTGCTTCCTCTCTCATCCCCTCCTCTCTCTCTCTCTCTCTCTCTCTCAAGTTAAATTTATAAAGAAGAAAAAATTGTAACCCAAAAAAGTAAAAGATAATAAATACTGAATATTCACTTTTCAGGAATCGCTGTAAAAATTCTGTCTCTGACGACCCAGCTTGCGACAAATATTCACGAAGTTGGAAATCGTCCCAACGATGTGAGAAAAACTTTCTTTTCTTATACTTCTATTTCTTCTTGATCAGTAGAAACGTTATCGTGATAAGTACATGCCAAACACAAGCAAACTCTATCTATACAAAAAGAGAATCCGAATTTCACAAAAGAACTTCATCTAAGAACTAGCACGCGATCCAATCTCGAGTGAGAAAAAAGTCTTGAAAAGACAGCATTTTGATTTTATCACGATACACCGATGGTGTACCAAAAAATATATTTATTTATGTGCATTTTGATTATTGCTGAAAGAATTACAATCGTCAATCTAATGATAAATTATAAATAATCAAGATAAATGTTATATGTTGTAATTGATTAATCTTTATATAAAATGTTTTGATCGATTAATAGTAAAGATTATTGTTTAAAAATAGAATTACTAAAGTAGTTACATTTTAAATTATCTGAAAGCACCGTCGCGCGTGAATTTATAGGATTCTAATTGCACTTTATTCATCAAGTGCTTTATTGTTCAATAAAAACGAGCAAATATTTATAGATTTCAATCATGCTTAGATCATAAACAAGAATATTCAACAATTTCATTTACTAGTAAACCAAATTCTTCCAGTTGAATTCAATAATTTGATCGGTTATTTTTCGATCATATATATAATTCGTGGTTTGGAAAATTGTTTGATACATTTATTACGTGTATGAAATATATTATGCTCATGTTTTCTTCCGGTAGAAAGATTAAATTTAATAAAAATATTAAAATGTAAAAGAAATTTTCTTTGCGATCAATTGATGAGAAAATTAAATCAGATAATAGATATTCATTTATTATGCTTTCGAAATAATGAAGCAAATCCTTCAACAGATAATTAAAAAGGATCTCACTGTTCATTTCTTAATGACGTATTTCTTCATGATCTTTTACAAATGTATTTTTCATTTCCTATATTACATGTATTATATTATATTTCCTTGTAATTACATTAAAACAATATTCTCAACATTAGTCTAAGTTAATTCTTTAGAGATCTACTTTTTATATCTCTCTCGCCCTTAACAGTTATCTGCATGGACCTAAAGAAAATTTCCATTGATACGAATTCAGCCATGCAAAAGATTCTACCGTGCGTCATCCTTGATTACTTTCAAGACAATATGATAAGACCTTTCTAGAATAATTTATTTTTAACCGACGAATGTAATTTCGAAAAGCATGATTACTTTTCCTGATTCAATTCTAAGCGTATTATCTTGCTGAAGCGTCTACGGAGTTGAAAGGCGAAAATTTTCTTGGGTACCGACCTCCGACTGAGCGAGTAGGTTGGGCCAGGCTTTAAAGAATAGCCATGAATGTAGTGGAGGGAGTGGCGCTTCGTTCCCAACTGTACGACCGACGCGGTATGTTTTTCTCTGCTTTTCCCATTCTACAAAATCCGTGCTTATGTACGTATGTTGGTGCGTATAGGACAGCTGGTTCGGTGGTGGTAAAGCCCGGTGACAGATGTGAGACATTTAGCAACGGTCCTGCCGGCGCGCACCAGCCTGTCTGACGCTTAATCAACCTAAGGTGCCGGAACATATTACGAGCAGAAAGCTACAAAGCTTTTATTACGTGCAAATTCTCGAACGTAGGCTACCCCCACGCGTACAGTAGCCAGATAGTCACCAAGAAATGACCTATATGAAAGACCTAATATACCGACCTAAATAATAGTCAGAGACGAACGTATTAGATTAGATCATTTCAAGCTGATAGAGTGATAGAAATCGTGAACAAAAATTGAAAAACATGTTAAAACTAAAAAATTTTTGTGGTACGCTCAGATTACAATTTTTAACGATGCAAAAACAATACATTAATTGCAGACGCGATTAATCGTCTGCAATTTAAAAAAATCATGTTATAATAATAAATTAATACTTATTGTTATATTTATAATGCGGTAATAATTATACTTTCCATATTGCACAATATTATTTTAATGTTATAAAAGAATAGAAACGTGATTAATTGTAGTATGAGGAGATTATTTCTTGTATAACGGGATTAAATTTTTTAACATGCAATTAACATAGTCGAGTTATGTTACAACCAATTTTCGAGATAATCTCTTCCCCGGAGAATCACTCGCGAATACACCTGCGCGAGTGGCCTAGAAATTCTCGTATTCCAGCTCAAGTCTCGAGGTACGCGGTTCACAATGTAAAATATGACGGTGTGCCATTATGCATCCAGGAAGTTCCAAAAAGAGCGAGGTTTGCACTCTATTCTGCAGGATTTCAGTGCATAAAGCGGTAATAATCTTTACGAATCTGAATGCCAAACGGATGAGAATAGAATGATTTATTGAGAGTGAAATGATTTTTGAAAATATATATAACATTATCGTCAAAAAACTCCGAAATAACAATATCAAAAGAGACATATAGTATGATGGAAATCACAAAAGTACTCGTTACCATTATATTCGGGAGAGTATCAAACATTCCAGACTTCACACCCGAAGCTTTCGAGATGCTCTTTTCATCAACGAAGCCGCCCCTTAGGAACAAATTTGTGACGTTTCGTTCCGAGTTTTAATCTTGTTTCGCTGAATTCTCCGTCTGTCGCAAATTCGTTTCTTACATAACGATAACGAAGTGTACAGACTGAGTGTGTCTGTATTGCGTCAAATTAAAATATTTATTGCAACCAAAGTGACAGTAATTTTAAGAGAACGCTCACTGACGAACTATTCGGCAAATGTTATAATTGTTTACGCTTAAATTTCTGCATAAATCAAAATCCGTTTCATGTAAAATACAAAACTAAATGTAATTAGGAAAAGAAATTAATTTAACTAATCACAAATTAGCTTTGTTACTATTAACTTGATTATTTTGTATTGTATTTTTTATCGTATTTCACACCACGCAAATTGTAGCGTTATTTTTATCAATAATAATATGCCTATAAATTTGTTGCAGTGATACATCTGAGATAATAACATAAAAAAAATTAATTAATTTAATATTTCTGTATTTGTAGTTTTTGAAATTACGCCAATATTTATTGTATATTTTCATTAAAAATTGCCTTTTAAATAAATATTTTATCAACAAAGTTCTTTTAATTATAAATATTCTTTGTTCATTCAATCATAAAAGTATGGAAAGTGCAAATTTTTAAATACCTGCTGCAACAATTGCAAAGTTAAATAAATAATTTATGTCGAGTACAGAGCGTTAGTTTATCAAATCTATCATGCATTTCTTATAATTCATTTTGCCAGTATAAATAGAAACTTTCCAGTGGACGTCCCATTGCGACAGCTGAATCTACGACAAAAGGTAAGACTCTCAACTCTTAGAACTGAATTGACGGAAAAGAAAGAAAGAGAGAGAGAGAGAGAGAGAGGTGAACGCAAGATAGACGGTATTCGAGTTAGTTGGAAGCTCCACAGAAATGAATTGAATAATTTAGCGAGTCAGGATGAAGGGATAAAGCGAGTAAGCTCGAACGTGTCCTCTGGAAAGCCTCCGAAAATTCCATGGATGAGGTAGCCTCGGAAGCATTCCAGCTCGTCCCACGTCTTTCCGCGAACGCTTCAAGCATTTTCGTCACACGTGCTACATTCGGGAGGCCCATCGTCGGGAAATAATTTGCGAACCAACGTTACAGGAATGTCTGCGGGAGTAAAAAGAAATTTCTCCCGCGTGAATCGCGGAAAGCGTGATATTCTTCTACGTCTATTTTACTAGGAAACCCGGTATCCGATTTCTCGTGTTTCCTAAATTTAGCTCATTGTAAATCCACGCCAATTTTTCTACCAATTTTTCGGAATTTATTTTTCCCTCTTTTGGAAAATTCTGACATCTAGTATCTTTCATGTTGCATTTGGCAGCGATTGGCATTCCCTTCCCAATGCAAATTCACAATTTAAAAAAGTTTTTATCTTTTCCATGAAAGTTACGTAATTAAAAATAGTCATTCAGATAAACCGCCTTTAATAAGGATGTACCTACTAATTGTAAGAACCGTTTATGACATTCTTGATGCAAAATTCTGATAGCTGCGCTGGACGTTTCGACAATAGCCGAGTCGGAGAGGACGCATCTGAATTATGTATTTCGTTATCCTGAAACCACCAAGCACTGTCGCGGTAACAATTTGTCAGCGGGGGATCCTGGAAGCTTCGTATTCGCTTATATAAGTGCACGCGCATTTGCACATATACAAATGCATATATTATATATAAGAGATATTATATATAAGAAGGAGAGAGGGAGACAGAGTATAGTTAGACTTTCGTCCTCGACGAAACTTCGAAGCAAGCACGAATCGCAGTAATAGTTTCACCGAGTATAATTATGCTTCCTTTTCAGAATTAATATGCAGATAAAGCGGTCGTGATAGAACCACAAGCTAGATCTTACAAAGCTAGTATCATCAATGATTCAATTGTGAGAATTCTCTATTTATACACTAATCATATAAATAAGCTCACTGTTAAAAATAAAAGTGAAAATAAAAAAATAACATTGAAGAATTAATTCTTTCTCTTCTTTGCAAACGTATCAGAGCTATTTTCACGAATAAATATCTGGACCGTCCATTATACAAAAAGGTTGAAGAAAAATATTAATTAAATCTAATAATTACAAAATATAATATTCTAACTTCATGCAAGAAATAAAGTAAACAGTCATTATACTAACGACGATATTCCAGCGCAAACCTTGAATAAATGGCTATAAAACGATTAAGCACACGATATAAAGAACGATATAAAAATATTTAACGACTGGTTGCGGAGTAGCAAAGTTGATTTCGTTCATGGCGATACAATTCTTTGCGTGTTGAATGCAGTTATATAACGGCACGATATACAACTGAAATTTTTATACCCATTCTCAGAAACCAATGGGATTGCACGTTAAAGTATATTTAACTTTCAATTTACAACACAAATGTAGTTTTCACATGTATTTCAAGATAGATTTAATTATATTATAAATAAATAAATTTCATTTAATTTTTTATATCTATTATTTATTTTCAATTAATATTTTATTATTTTATATAAAAAGACTTAAAACATTTGCACATTATTCAATGAAGGTTTATTTCCTTAATATTATGATATAAAAAAATTAATCATCTTACGGAGATGATTAAAATTATTTGCAAAATTTTCGCATCATCGTTATCTATGGAACATGTTTATTGCCAAAGCAATTACACTTCAAAGTACGGAGCTTATTTAAAACCGATGGAAAATAAACGATGTTAAGTGTATGAACTAAAGCGTAGTAAGAATGAGTCAAAGGATAGCGAAGTAGAAGCATCGTGAGGTGGTAGAGAAGCAGACGACGTTGCAACACGCAAAGCGAAGCACTGACGGCTCAAAAATTGGCGTCGAAGTCGATAGCAGACGATAAAACTTTAGCTCGAGGCAAGCACCGACGGAACTTCGCGCCATTAGATACTCTTGCAGTTCGAACAATAGATAGGAAGGGCTTCCATACACCAACTACTCTTTTCTTTTCTCGCATCCTCCCCTCACTGCCTTTCGTCTTATGAAGTACTTTGTCCCTTGTGAACGCCGATAGCATTGGCTTTCCCTTTATTTATTTTCATCCTCCACGCCTTGTTCCTTCCTTTTCCTCTTCTTCTTCTCTTTCCATTACTTCTTTTTCAGCTACATTTTATATGGTTTTTCTCTTATTTCTCAGAGCATCCGCAATCACCATACGAAGCTCAATATCTATTCTATTCGTAATAAAGCAAATTTCTCGACGTAGCATAACTTTTTTTCTGTACAACTTCTGAAAATAAGTTTTCTTTCGGTTTGATATATATACCCTACCTATTCTCAATCATCTACGCTTCACACACATCATACAAACATAACACAATTTATCTTCTTTCATGTCATAAAAGTTCTTATCCTCTTTTCACATCACAAATATTCTTGTTAATAATGATACATAATTTTTACTGAACTTAATCTTATGCCAATCTAAATTGCATACACGAACAAATTTATAAACAAGTAACATCCAATTTGTAGATTCACATATCTCTCACTTGCATGTCGTGTATATCTTATTTTACATGATGCATGACATGATTGCCTAGAACATTAATAAATGTCGTTCCATATGTACATACACATATATATATATATATCCTGTCATGCTTTGGTCCTCCTTTATTCTCTTCGACTCCCTCCGCCTTATGGTATCTTTCTTTCTCCTTGCTTCTCTTTTCTTTTCTTCAACTACTATCTAGTACTATCGTCTTCCACCATCGAGGTAGGTCACGTTTCTATTTTGTATTCTATCAAGCTCGCATCCATTCCGACGCCAAACAATGAAAAGCGTCCACGTCTGCCCCGCCATCATCCTCTCTTTTAGGCTCTCTTACACCCTGATGCGTCTCCGTAAGTCTGTTCTACGAAGATCTCGGCAAATTCCTGAGCGGCGTATAGTCGAAAAGCTGTACATGTTTTTACCCTATACAGTCTTTCTTTCTTCTTCTTCTTTTTCTTCTCTTTCATACATACATCTACGATTTTCTTTCCATCTCTTTCTCGCAATCTCTTTCTGGCACTATGCAAGAAAACGGATGTTTCAAACCTGTACCAAAACGAGACGAGCTTTTATTCGTCGACTCATCTTGATTTCAAATGCAAATGCATACTGCGACGAAAGACGCAACTAAAGGGTTGGAAGGAACATACACCGCAAAGCGGAGACTTCGTCGCGCCACGTTTCCCGACTTCGTATCCAATCTACCCTCCGGATTGTTCAGGGCTGTGGAATGTTCCGCGTTCTCGCGGAGTTCGATTCTGTGCTCCGGGCACATCGCGTTCGCGTACGTACTATAATGCTGAATAAGGAGAACTTTCATTAACCTTTCAAACATAACATGTTATACAGAATATACTATACAGGGTGTTTCCAAATTAAATGGCAAAACTTCGGGAGCGTGTAGAGGAGTAAAAAACTAAGAAAAAAAGTCCTATAGACATATGCTCGTTTTTGCTCCGTTTCAGAGAAATCGAAAAAAAATGTTTACATTTCTTGCCATATCTAGCACCGACATATTTGATTACATTTTCCACTTTCTGTTATGAATTTGTCAGTCGCTCTTTGAAAGCCTTTAACAGTAGATGAATTTTGTCTTTTGCAATATGCCGCGTACGTATTCTAATAGTGAATATGCTGATATGGTTTTTGTATACGGTTTCTGCAACGGTAATGCTTTAAAGGCGGTGCGAGAATATGCACGACGATTTCCAAACAGAAGAGTGCCAAACCGAAGAGTGTTTATGTTGACATTTAATAGATTGCGAGAGACTGGAACATTTTCAATTCGACAAGAAAACAACCGATTTCAAGCAGCGTTACGAAGAGATTTGCAGGCAGGGAATCGTATTTTACAACATTTTGACAATCATCCTGAGACCAGCGTTCGGAATGCGTCGGCTGTATTGGGAGTGTCACCACAAACAATTTGGCGAACTGTAAAAGGAGATAATCGCTATCCCTACCACATTCAAAAAGTGCAAAATTTATTACCTCAAGATCATTGGAACAGATTGAACTTTTGTAACTGGTACCTTCAGACATGCCACAATGATATTTTATTTCCATCTAAAATAATGTGGTCAGATGAGGCAACATTTACCAGAGGTGGAATAATTAATCAAAGGAATTATGGGCTCATCAAAATCCCAGGTCTGTTAGAGAATACAAATTTCAGCAAGAGTTTTCTGTTAATGTCTGGCTTGGAATTTGGAACGACGTTTTAGTGGGACCGTTTTTTTTACCTGCAAGATTAAATGGGGACCGTTTTCTAAATTTCTTGGAGAATGAATTTTCTGACTATTTAGAAAACATCCCATTACAACAACGTACTGAAATGTGGTTTCAATTAGATGGATGCCCTGCTCATTACAGCAGAGTCGCTAGAACCTGGTTAGATAGAAAATTCCCACAACGATGGATTGGACGTGGAGGAGCAGTACATTGGGCAACTCGTTCGCCCGACTTAACGCCATTAGATTTCTATGCATGGGGTACTCTGAAGCAAGAAGTTTATTCTTCGCCTATTCAATCAGAGCAACATTTGAGAAATCGTATCGTAGCTGCAGCGAACAGAATATCGCAAGAACAGTGCCTGGCTGCTACAAGAGCCGTGTTTGACAGATGCAATGCTTGTATTGCTGCAAGAGGTGCACATTTCGAACAAAATCTTCATTAAAAAGTTTATAAATAAAATAATTAAAATAATAAATTAAATATATTTTTTTCTTTTTTCGTGATTTCCTGCGAAACAAAGCAAAAAGGAGCATATGTCTATAGGACTTTTTTTCTTAGTTTTTTACTCCTCTACACGCTCCCGAAGTTTTGCCATTTAATTTGGAAACACCCTGTACAATCGATACATCCAAGAATTTAGAACATTACGGAGAACCAAATTATAAAATGCAAGTAAGCTCTAACAGATATATAACACCTTTAATAAACGAGAAGGCATAATTACACAAAAGCATAGTTTTGCTGAAATATCTAAAAATTTAGCTAGATACAATTTTGAAAATAATTTTATTGGATTATCAAAATAATTATGTAAGATCTTTAAACTGCTGCAGGAATGTCAAAATTTACAGCATTGCTCATCATGTTTGAGATTCTTATTTAATTATTTTGATGGTTCAACAAAATTATTTTCAAATCTGCACTGTTAAATATGAAAGAAGCAACAGTAATCTGATACTTTCAGTTAAATAATATTTTATTATTTTTAACTTCAATATTGTTAAAATATAAATTAATCCATTTCTGTAATTACTTTTAAATAAATATCGTCGATGTGCATTTAGTAAATAATAAACTAAATTTGGGTCAAATTTAATACATTTTCTTGAATTAAATTTAACTCCATTGTTTTAGTCAAATTAACGATATATTGGGTAAGAGTAATGACAATCTATAGAAATAATTAAAAATAATTTAAATTGTATGGATATAATTTGGCATTACAATTTAACAGTTTGACATTATAATTTAACATCTAACTAAATTTTTAGATACTTTAAAAAACTCGTTCTTTCTGCATAAGTATAATACAGAAAAAGAAATAACTTGCAGAATATATAAACACAGAATATGTGCTAAAACAATATACTTTTTTCACATTCTCTTCAAACGAAATTACTTCTGAGCACGCGCGCATCCATTACGAGTGAAAAATAAAACGAGCTCGAAATCGTTCCGAGATAAATCATGCAACTGTTAGCATCTCGCGAGATTTTATAGTTCCTTCGTAGCATCCATGTTATAACGTCCTTCCGCCCGCAGCATCTAACTTTTAACTGCCTCGACAAACTTCCCTTCCTGGTTAATCTTCATGATAACGCCATGGAATCGTTACCTGCCATTTTCAACTTTTAGGTACATACTAATAACCCCATCCCTTTTACAGAACATCATCGAGAGCTATGTCTTTGCCATTAAAACTGAAAATTTCAAGACGACTTTTACCATAATATCTTCAATTGTTCCTAATATATTGTTAATCGCACGGCTGTTTATCGTTAACCGAAATTTCAAGAAAATGTACGCCTAGAGGCAATAATTGAAACGTATACACTACCGTAACGTATACACTACACCAGCACAAAAGAAGGCAAGAGTCTGCACTTATCGTGGCAATAAAAATTCCTCCATTTTTACCGTCGTCAGTCGCTCTTCCTGGCAAGCGAGTTATGCGAATTCGCCAACCTCGTTTATCCTCTGCTTGCACGTTCTTCTTTCCCTCAACCGTTTTCCTGTACGAAGTATTGCTACCAGCCCCCGCTACTAGGAGAATCCAGTAACCACCGGTATGCAACGGTAAATGTATGCTGTATGTAAATGTTATCCGAGACCTACGGTAATCTGGAATTTGCTTCGCAGACGTGTACATTTCGTGGCGGTTCGAGGGTAGCCGCGATGTCGGCGATGGAGGTTTACGAAGGGCAATCGACGGTCACGAACAGAAATCGAAATGGAGACGGATGGCGGGCGTGACAGAAATAGCAATCCTATAATCGATAATATTATCGTTCAAATTAATCACGAGGTAAGAATCAATCTTTCCTGGTTGCTTTTCGAAAGCAAAAAGCATCCATACAATATTAGAGTACATTTCCAACGTACGTTTGTGCAAATTTTCTGAAATTTATCTTCAAATACAAATAAGCAACGTTTGTATATTGGGAAGATTTCTTTGGTACACTTGCAGTAAAATTTTCAGATATAGAAAATATTATACACATGTAAATTATTCTGCTGAGGCATCTAAAAATATTTGTATCTTTAGCAAAATACAAATCCGAAAATAATTTTATTAGGCCATCAAAATAATTATAGGAAAACTCAAGTATAATAAGCAATGCTGTAAAAAATTTCATATTCTAACAACTAGTTTAAGCACCCTACATAATCATTTAGAAAATTATTTTCAGATCTGTACCCAGTTAAATTTTTAGATACTTTAGCAAAACCATTCTTTCCGTGCAACAACGAAATCACGAACAATATAATGAACTTATCAACCCATAGAAAATAGAAAAGTTAACAATACACTACGTTTTCTGGCTGCACCAGGCATAGAAAGAAATTTTTCTCGCATGGTTGTTACAAAAAGTAAGAAACGACAGAAATAGGAGAAGAGTTGAGAATCACTGGAACGTGGAATCGGAAAAATTGTGCCGAGTGTGCAAAGAGGAAGACTTCTTTGATTCTACCTCCTTTTTTAGTTTGAGGTTGGCAAGCCTTTGATTGTCCGCGAGGACCCTTCAAGTTTGCTAGTCTATATACAAAAATAGACTCCGGTGAGAGGCAACTTGACGCTCTAAAAAAAATCGCTTATTGTATTTCGTGAACTAGCTGAATATCTAAAACTAATTTTGAATAAGTTGTCTTTACGTTTTGCTAAAATCAACATTCAAGAGAATAATCATTGTAACGAATAAAGTGCAAACGGAACATATTTCTCATAATAAGCAAAGTACAAAGCAACATCATTTACAAGCAGACAGTGCTTAACAAATTTCAGTCGCCATTCATCAATTGTCGTTAGATCCTCTATTTATTGGGTACAATTACGCGAAGATAGGCGTAGCTCTAATCGCCATCGAAAAGTACATTAACGCGTAACGAGAGAGATCGTACATGTGAATGCAATTTCGATGCTGCTGCAATGCGACTAACGCAAAATCATGAGCATATATCGCTCTGGCTTTAGAACGCCCGCTAAAATTGCGGTCGGACTGTAATAAAGTTACCTACGTGTGCGGCACGATGTAATTGAAAAGTTCTCTATCTAGACGTAAACAGAGCCACAAAACATGCCGTTCACACACGACTGCAAGTATTTTCGTCCATTCTAGCTTGCGACTTTTGTTACTCTTTGCGCGCGGCACGAAATTTCCTAAAATAAGAAAATCGCCGCGATCGTATATATTGATATTCGTTAATGAGTGAACTGTAGGAAGTTCTGTGGAAAGTTCCGATCTGGAAATCAAATCTCGTCAGTTGCACGAGTGCGTCAGAAGAAGTCGTAGAACTTACATTGCTGATCGAGTGCACAGGAGAATGATGCTAAATTCGGCTAAACCGTCATCCATTACAAACTTCTAATGAGCCGCTATTCCGGTCATACGACTGTCAATATTGAACGATATTACGCTCGTAACGTAACCGTACACGTTACGTCCCCGATAAACGCGTGCACATATCCGCAGTAACAAACTTAAAGCAAACGTATAACATAGGCATTGTGTATAATACGCACGAATACAATCACATGCTGCGGATCGTTATTACGTAAACGTATCTCTAACCCAGTTATCAATCCGTACAGTTTATTCCGTAATCATTCGGTGGCATTGCGTATTGTGTTGCTCCGAAATGCATCCGGCATATAAATAAAGTTTCCGTGTACCTCCGCTGCCATTCGAAGTCAAACACGAGCTGCAGCTTTAATATAATATTCCTCGAGAACGAACCGCGCGGCTTTTGCGGCGCGGATAAGCAAATAAAAGTTTCCGAGATATAAGTACTGAGGCAGTCCGAACACGAAACAACGCTATTGCTGGATAACTCGCAGAAATTGAGAGAAGATTCTGCCGGCGCGCACATCTAAAGGCTGCACCTCTCACTGTGGTCCTTTGCAACAAACCCCTATGCCCTCGATAACATTGCGGCGAGGAATTTATTTTCGCACAATCCCGAGATATGTACCTGCCGTGAAGAGGATTACCAGATCTTAGGCGAGTGCGCCGCGCACACTGAGACTCAGATTTTGACAAAAGCCAAGCTTACGTCGGTATCTGATAATAACATTGTATAGTACAAAGGGATTATATTGAAATCACTGACAAAGGTTCTCTCCGACAATGTTTTCACCGATATTATTTCGTCCAACACTGCACGAGTTTGACGGTATGCATTCATCGTCGTATCGCTGATGTTTATCATCACCGATGTACGAGATTTTCGCCAAACATTTTTTTCATTCAATCAAAGTGTTACTTTGATATGCACGTCACTATACATTGTATATCTGAGCAATGAATTCATCATTTAGAATAGTTTCATTAATTGTTTTGTAAAAAACTTTCTCTTAAATTAGAAGAAGGCCACCGATACCGACATACCACTGTTTTTAGACAATATTTCTTAAACAGAAGGTAAAAATACAACTTCAAAAACATAAATACAAATTAAAAAATGTTTTCTATCAGATAATATAAGCAGTTTTTATAATACTGTTTGCAATTTTGCAATAATTAAGTTTTTCGTAAGTTATGCAAAAATGAACGTCTGACAAAATGGGCTCCAAAATTGAGCCCTTTGCCTACACAGTAGGCAATATATATAATGCCAATATTCCTATTCTATAAATAAAGATATATCCTATTCTATAAAGAAAACTAATTTATGAAACTATAAACATTCAAAATGACATAATATTATCAATAATACAGTCGCTATTATTTTAATTACGCAATTTGCAAAAGAACACCGTAAGAATTTTCTTCTCGAATTCATAGAATTTGTCTTTAGTTGATTTGGTATAGAAATAATACAAATATATATGAAAATTATGAGTTTGTACTTCTTTAATTAGCTAAACCGATCACGTTTTTATTAGTATTAATAAGGTGCAAAAGTTAGTTTCTAAGAAATAAGAGGATGTCGCTTTATGTCAATATCGGTGACTTTCCTTTACAAAGAAATAAAATATTTCTTGTAATGCACACAAAAATTTATAAATATTTATACTGATGAATATGTATTATTGATTAAACTCGATATTGATCAAACTCAGTGTTGAAGAAACAATATCGGTAGAACTATTGTTGTCGCAAAATCTTTATCGGTGACGATTTCAACATAACCAAGTACAAAGAAGCTGATAAATTAAGTATTAAAAAATATAGTCGTACATATTAAAAATACTTAATTATAAAACGCTAATAGCAGTTAACTAAAATTAATAGACTAAGTTAAATACCAGTTTATACTTAAATATTATTCATTTCGCACCTGCTAATAGCATAATTAAAGAACAACACAGCAACGCAATCTCTCTGTTTGCACATAATACATTAAATTTAAAAAAATATTCTCTTTTGCCCCCTAAGATATGCATAAAACCCGGACATTAAATATTCGATTTCATCTCTTACAATTTGAAAGTGTACTCAATTTTCTCAATGCGACGTGCTATGAATAGGAAGTGTTCTTATTCTGCTAGTTTTATGCGAAATAAGCGCGTGCGTAGAATCATACAGTAATATAGTAATAATATAATAATTTGTTTAATAATATTACTTAATAATATTATACATATATGTATATGTATTTAATAAAAATATAATTTAGCCAATATATTATGATCTGTACAAAAACGGATTATTTTATTTGTGGAATCACGTAAAATTTTTATTTACAATACAATTTAAAAAAAAAATATTATTTTCAACAATGTAGAATATTTTATAATTGGAGATTTCATTAATCTCTCTAATAAAAAAATTTTTGAAAAAATATTAGTAATTCCTTAAATTAGTAATAATTAATGTATATGACAATTATATGAAAAGAGATTGAACGTTAACGAATCGTAGATTCGATCGTAATATTCATTAATAATAACTGAATTTGAGAATGAATTTCATCTTTCGTACATACATTGTTAATCGTCTATTGATAAGAAATGAATGTAAAAAAAAGCTACACAATTTATATAATTAAGTATATAATATAAATGTAAAAAAATGTTTAAATAAAAGACGATTTTTTATAGCATTTTATTATGCATAACAATTGTGATCTATCTTCAAACATTGAAAGTGATAAGAAGAAAATGTTCTCTCCTGCCACATGATAGCACAATTCGAAAACTTAACTCCTACTAAAGTTAAGAAGTAGTAATGAATCACTTCAAGAAAGTACCAAGGTCCTGATCCACAGAACTAAATCTCCGTTACGAGTTTTCGAGTCGCAAGATCCCAATAACCGACAGCACGAAAGAGTAGGAAAAACCATGGAGAGCGAGCAAGTGAATGTGAACGCCCGTCTTTCCGGAGGATCATTTGACGAACGAATGAATATATTCCTCTGTCTACGGGGGTAGAGCGCTCGCCAACAGAAAGTTTAAAAAAATTACGTGCTTGCACTTTTTTAATTAAATTTGCCGCCGGTCAGCTTCCCCGACGAACGCACACGAAAGCCGCTGTCGTGTCGTGGCCACGCGGTGGACTTGAGAACTCTCTGGAATTTAATTGAAGTCTCTGCATCCCGAGCAACCTTTTCGGGGAAAAAAAATATCATCACTGCAAATTCGCAAAGTGTAAAATAAAACGGAAACAAGTAAAAAAAATCAAAGTGCATGGATTTTTCTATAGTTTTTCTGTACTTTTAATAAAGTCATACAGTATACTTTTTGTGTTTTAAATATATATATATATATATATGTATAGCTTTTCATGTGCAGCTGCTAACGAACAAAAAGTTAACATCAGAAATATAAAAGTATTTCAGCTATACAGATTCTTTGAATGGTATTAAAGAGTTTTAGACACATGTGAAAGAGAAGACGAACTGTAAAATCTTCAGTTGAATGTTTCGGCAGTAGACAATTCTCTCGAAGATAAACGGAAGAGAGGATGGGAGAGAAAAGTGATGCCTCGCCATGGAATAGCGATGAAAGTCGGAAAGTTAAGCGTCTTATAGGATTCTACAAGTTCGAGGTGTTTCGTGAGAAAAGTGCCTTCTATGCCGACGTGCCTCGTGTGCGGAGATGCACGAAAATGCGCCATTGATTTTTATCCGTGAGAAGTAGGCTTCCGTGAACGACTACGGAAAGCGGAATGAGAGGTGGAGGAATATCGCGATACTAAGCAGGTGCACATTCTGACGCAAAAATGGCGAAAATAAGGGCCCGATAAAGAAAAACTGCCTCGAATTTCTTTCAGCTCCTCTTAACGGCAAACATCCATCTCGTCGTAAATAATTCACATATATGTCCGTGTATATTTGCATATCTTGTAAAAATTATACTTATTGTTAAAAATATATTTCATGTTTCAGTTTTTCGTACAATTTTATCGGAAAAGCCAATCGGGATGGCACTGACAGTAAGTATTTGAATACAAACGACCTTCTAAATATTCCATGATAGTTCCTCCCTGTAAAAAATGATGTGGACGCTAAGTTATTTGTTTATCATATAAAACTGTTGTAGAGGTAACTGTGCACACTTTTATATTTTCTATGTATATTGCACATTTCACCGATAACATCCGACATACGCTCAAACAGAATCACACATATCAGCTATTTTTGTTTTTTTGTTTTAACCATTACTCGAGAGTTTGGTCACGAGATTCTCTACAAATAGTTTTACGTGGTCAAACATGCGTACACATGCGTTTGGTCACTTGTCCGAAAAAAAGTCCGTTTAAAAATGAATAGAAAGTACATGGCTACGCGGTATGTAGTCAATCAAATTAATCTATGCTCTTACACGACTTGTCTTTTTTAAACATGATTTTTTTTATTTGTTCATCTCCTTTGTTTTGACCTTCTCGCTTCATGGCGCTCCCTTATTCCTCGCGAACAGCTCGCTCAGGGCAACGTGATCGGAATCAGCTCATTTCTAATTCAGATCTGTCACGACACGGACGTGTTCCTAAAAATGCGCGATGGAAGGGAATATAAAGATAGCAGGTCTTCCGAGTCCTACAAAGGCTTACTCCAAGAGTCATTCTTGCGAATAGAACGAGCGAAAAGGATCCAGATGCGGCTCGGTTGGCTGGATTGAACTGAATAAAATATTGCTGTGATACTTAAGCCCTTGCGCGTGAAATTGTTTCGCTACTACAATGTACATAAATAGATATCTTCGAAGGCATATTACCTTTATAAAAATAAAAAATTAATTTACTCAGCTCTGATGATGCACGGGTGTGCAAACTCACTCATTCACACACAATATCACGCACAAATCTGTTTTTTCTACGATGATACAGGTACTGTTTTCATCATTCTGTTTTTCTAAATGTTCATCTGGTTCGTTCGTATTTTCGACGACTTAATATCTCTCTCACATGCAATGCACACATTCAGTAACAGTTTCAGCATAAAAATCCGACGAAAATCGCAAAATAAGCATGACTCTCGGCGACCGAAAATATTCACGCGCGAGTTGGGGGATGATTCGATGATTGAAGAAAACGTCACATGGAAGCATAAATTTGGGAGCGGCATCAATATTTTTTCCTCTTCTCTCAAGATCGGTTCGCAGATTTAAAAACTCTGAACATCTGGTATTTTATATTAAAAGTCTCTGTCCCACGTCATCCCAGTGCTATCACGGCATTTTTGTTCGGATTCGGTTGCGTGCGTGAGGGACGCGGCATTGTGTGTACCCAAGAACTTCTCCAGAAATCTGGCTGATTCACTTCTAGGGCTCCCCAAATGCGAGAAATGTATATGCCACACGTGCGCACGTCGTTAAATCGATATTTATGAGACTTTATAATTGTGTTTCCAAAATATCTATCGTCTAAATTGGCATTCGATCTTACGATTCTCGTATTCCCTACGCGGTAATAAACGAAGTTTATACAATCGATTCATATATGTATGTATAACTGTCTACGCGTAGCTGAAATCTGAACGTATCTCGGATTGCATTTCCATTTCCCAACGAATTAAGATTTACGAACAAAATTCCAACGGTTTCCCCGTACGTAAAGCAATTACTTGCGCAGGAAATATTGCGGTTTCGAAAGCTTATATCCCATATGAGGAACAGATCCTTCAATTCCTACAAAATCCCGATACAAAGATATATTCCAATTATTAGTCTTTTAATAAGAGTAAACATATTGATTATTCTTTTTATATAAAATTTAATCTTAAACCTATTATCTCTTTCGATAATAATCGATGTTCGTTTCGATAGTTGTATATACTTGTAATTACTAACAGAATAATTATTATAATTATCAATATCAAGTAGAACGTCAAGTGCGTATTCAAAATACTTCTCATTAACGATAAGCGGTTCGAAAATCATTCATATTCTATTCATTCATATTCTAATAACTGTATATGTATTAGAATCGCATACGATAATCGTAGTTAAACTCTAGATACGGCGGAAATAGATTAAGTATGCTATATTCGGAAAGCTCAAATCTGAAGAGCAAAGCACTTCGTGGTTGTGCTTGCCGACGCCATTCTCTGTCGTATGGAAGCGTGTGGAAATTCAAAAGCGCATGTTTGTCGTCCACTCGGCGAACCCTTCTGGAAATTGGCCCGGTGTCACCAGAGAATTTCAGTACCCTCTCTTGTGTGGTCCTGTGTCCACGCGGGGTACAAGAGAATCCAGTAAAATTAAATCAAGGGGCTTTCGTCCTCTTGCCCGTCGGAAAGCCGCGGGACAGCTATTACACTACGTACTTTGTATTAGTGCAGATATGTTCGTGTAAAACCGCCGAGCATAATAACTCGTATTTAAATGTTATTGATCTCTCAAGAGTCCACGATACATGCTCTGCCCAATTTCGATAAACGCGGTGTATTATATTTTCAAAAATAAACACGATATCCCTATATTAATTTCTTGTACCGTATAATGCATAAAGATAATTTAAATATAAAGCAAATTATTTGACATAAATGTTAATTCCATACAGATCTGATGTAAATGTGTTAAAATTCCGAAAAATAAATAATTTCTTCCAATCAATTCTTTAAAGATTTTTATAAATTTTCTCGTACCATTGAAGCGTTTGCACATTTAGCACAGCATTGTAAATCTTCGGAATCTAGGCCTCTAACATCGTCCGATTTTCAGGAAACGGTAGAATGGATACCGCAAGCTATATACGTTGGATAGCTTCCAGTACGCGACTGCAGCAGCTTTGGGGTCGAAATATCGCGATGGTTGTGGGGTTAGTATTACTGATATTAGCGTCGCCAGTAACTCTTTCGAAATAGCCTTGGCACGTACCAAGCTCGTGTTAACTTCTTCCTTTTCTTGAATCATGTCTTGTGTTACGACTCCTACTCTCAAGCATTCTTTGATGGATATCATCGTGGCGGTTAAGTTTGAATAATTACATGCTTCGCAAGTCGACAATAAACGCATGACTACTGTTCTAAAGTTATTATATTTTTGTTGCATTGAGAACCTCTTATTAATTAATCATATTGTTCTCGATGAATAGCGACCAATATCATGTTGAAATTCATAAAACATTTATAAAACATTTTGAAAATAGTGATAAATAATTGATAAACAAAATAACTACAGAGTTACTAGACCTTCAGGAATATAAAGTTTTCCTACGCCTCACTAGATATCAAATGGACGCATTTTTTTCAAAATGTCGATGTATGGGCCGTCGATCTTTTTTCAGATTCTGTTTCACCACATCATACATCAATAGAAGAGGGATTGAGAACGAATACCATCGAACTCGATTCTGCGCTCGTATGACGCTTTTCCTATATTTACTTTGATTTTATGTCCGAGACTGTTTCCCTAGCTTCATATCTTTCTTATTTTTAATATAGGTATACCTGCTATTTCAATAACAAAGCGTGAAGGTATACACCCTGTCAGCGCGACATAACAATAGAAGTCAAAATTTTTGTCTCATATATGCTAACTTCCATCTTAGTATAATCGCAAGATTATACTTGTTATAATAAATCAAATAATATATTATACAGATATTATTATAAAAAGATATTAATATATATTAATTCTTTCGACATTCGCGTAAATAGAGAAATATACCAAATTATATACAATATTATTTGGCGGAAAAAATAGATGAAATTAAAGTGATTGAAATATACACATATATATAACATATATTTATGCTTCTATCGTTATTTTCTATAAAAATTCTCTATACATTTTGTGCTCGAAAAAACGTCACATCAGTATCAGACATTCTTAGCGCGTAGAAAATGTTTCCTTTACAAACGAAGTCATAAATTATTCCTTCGTAATATGATTATACTGAAAATATAATACGACATTCATGTTGCTTGCTGATATATGAGAAAGTTGTTTTTTTTTTATATAAGGGCTAGGGTATATTTCATAATATGACATATAGGCTTTCGAAGAATTTGTTCCGTCATATTATTAGAACTATATTTTATAATATTGCGAACAATAAATAAGTCATATGAGCGCAAAATCAATTTTTATGTTAAACGTAAATAAAGTATATAACTCACCGGTCGTCGAAGTCCGCAAACCGAATTACAGGAGTTACGAATGCACTTGGTAGTTTTATTAGCAGCACCGTCTCGAAAATATCTTGAGGTCTGAAAAGATGACGTGTTCTCGTCATTTAACAATCCTGGAAACGAAACGGGATGCAAATTAGCTGCTCTACGCACTTTACACTGACACGATGTCACTAGCACGCTGTCTTGTTGACGGAACTTATCACGTCCATTTCCACATATCACCACAATTCCGTCATAATATTTTATACCGTACAATGTTCATTCTCATAATAAATCTGTCGTTAATAGCACATCGTTACACATCATCAACCTCGAATATTTATATCCATGTATGTACATATATGTTTTTTTAATGTCTTAGAATGGAAGAATATAAAACTTATATAGAAGCATATATATAAGTTTTAACATAAAATCCGTATCTTGGATCTCTATCTCTAAAGTAGTTATATTATCATACGTTATGTGTTATTTCCTTGCTTATATCTAAAGTTGAATTTCTTGAATAACCCACATTTCTACAAGTAAAATATTAATCAATATAAAGCAATCTATTTCGATGCGAATACATTCGTTGCTTTCCCGTGTTTTTTCTCACGAAATAAATTATATCAATAAGATGTGAGAAAATTCAATATATTTTATTAAATCCGTAAGAAAGTTCTTAAATTAAAACACGATATTTCAACATTATATGTATACGGAAAAATGTCATTCATATTATGACATTCGCGTTGAGAAATTCAGATTACCTCTGTAATATTACCGTTCAATATAATCAAACATTACAATCGTTGAGCTTCCAGCAACCTATAAACGTAAGCTCTTTTTATTGGTTATCGGCCGCGGTCTCTTTCGCGTTTACACGCGAGCCCATTCACTGTGTAACAATGTCGGGTAGACGGTTTAATTGCGAATTATCGAGCCATTGCGAAATTCAATTGCCGTGTAGGCTCTACTCACGAATCTCGCCCGCACGCGTCGCACACAGATGAAATGGTGCGTACAAAACACCTCGCTGCCCGACGCATATCCATACGATCTTTCGCGTTTTCATGATAGAATTTGATTTACTAAACACTCATTTTATCATTACTCGTACACGTTACGCCTACATAACAGTTTACATAATATATAAAACATTGGAGATGCGTATAAAAGCTATCTCGCGTAGAGATGAAGTTTTTTTCATATTACTATCTATAGTGTTAAAAATATAAAAATAATCGTGATCATTTACAATTTATCGCGAAAGGATCTTTAATTGACAAATGGCAAATTGTACACAGAAAAAATGATGAAGTATCTAAAATTTTAGATAGATATAAATCTGAAAATAATTGTTTTGGAAAATTATTTTGTATTCAAAATAATTCTATAGAACTATGCTCAAACTGGTTGTTAGAATGTTAGAACTTTTTGCAGCATTGCTCATCATACTTTATTACAAAATTATATTAATGTTTTGATTAAAATGAAATTATTTTCGGATAAGTATCTAACAAAATTTTTAGATACTTTAGCAAAATCATTTTTCCGTGTAGCAATAAATAATATATAATCCACTTGAATTATTTTATGCAATCATATTGTCCTATCGGTACTGCAATACTTATAGCAATGCGAAACTTTTTAATAAATATGTCGTTAATCTATATATTTATGAATTGTATTTTGATTTTCATTCAATTAATTGTATAAAAAATGTTATTTCCAAAATAGGTGATAAATTGTTTTCAAAGTACTCTTCAAATTTCCGGGATTAAAAAAATAAAAGGGAATGCAAATACATGGGAGGCAAAGAATATTTCATTTTAAATTAAATATTAAAAAAAAATTTTTTTTAATTGAATGATTCGAAAAAAAAATATTTTCATTAAAAAAAAAAATATTTTGTAAATCAATGTTCTCTTAATTTAACTTAACAAAACTATTCAAAAAGTCAGAGTTTCTGACAAACATGACAAGCATTAAATATTTTATTTTTTAATTCGCCATTCATAATGTATGGTGTTATCTTGACAATGGTGACAGGCTTTAAATTTTTAATAGCCACTATACTAAATGCAAAATTTACTCCTTTTTTAATTAATACGATTATTATAGCACATTTAATAATAGTAATTATTTTCATTAATATAATTGCTTCCCATTTAATACTAATTAAGATGAACTTTTGATTAACTTTAAAAAGCTGATAAAATATTGAAACAAAATATTCCAATAATAAAAATGAATGAAAATATTTTAAAGCTGATTGAACTAAAATAAACGAGCTGAATAAACTATTATTTTACCCTTTTATTAAAAATATATATATATCTATTGAGTAAATTAATGGTCGAATACAACAAAGGAGTAAATCGTAAATTAATGGTCGAATACAATAAAGGTTCTTATAACAAATCAATTCTCTTTAATTTCATATATACTGCACATAGCATTTTCCGTGCATTGCCCTGAAAGCAACGACCTCTAATTCTGGATGATTAATTACAACAAGACATCAACTCTGCAGAATCAAATTATACCTTTCACCTTGTTGAATTTCAGAAACTAAGCTTATAAACGTTTGGAATGATAAAATATAGCAAATCTGAGCTTCCGTCTCTACAGTCACACGAAATTTCAATTGATAAAAGCACTTTCGAATTCTCCACTATATCTTGCTAAAAGAGACTCCAGCCAAAATAATCCAACTAACCCGAATCCCAAAAACGCTTCGACACTCAGTTCCACGAATCCCAACGGGATAAAGCTATATAAGGGAACGCAACCGTGATCGACAGGTGCTCCAAAAAGTTCGCCGGCAATTTCGCAATCTCAATCGATTGCGACGATTCACTCAGCGATCTCGTGAGAAGGGCGTATTGATCGATCGCTCGCACACGACCCGGAAAGATGTACCTCCATCACGCAACGATATACACACGCGTTCGTCAGAAATACACGCACTACCGCGAACCCGCAAAGTGCTCGCGGACAACGCAAAAGGACGAATGAGCGGAAGCTCTGCGCTTGAAAGCTCGCAAGCCCCACCGCCCTTTCGGCGCGTGCGGACTAGAGCAAACTTGACCGATCGCAAGCGACCGACGCCGAGGGTGCACGAAGAGCCCAATGGTCGGGAGGGGTTTGACATATCGCTGCAAGATAATTAATCGGTGGAAATATAATGCCTGATCAAGAGTGGAAAGCTCTTGCTTTTTTTCTCGCATGGATCCGCTATATGCGCAAATCTGAAAAAAAACGAAGAAGACTCTCGAACGAGAAGCAGCTTATGATGGAGTGATGTCGCTATTTAAAGTTCTTCATAAAAAATTATTAAGCTCCATGTATTTAATTTTCTCGCACTTTTGTCCGTTTTATTAAGCTATTTTCTTTTTCATAAAATATCAAGTAAAAAAGAAACGTTTATTTGAAAATTGTTTGTAAATATAAAATTCTATAATATAAAACACTCGTCCGTATTCACAAAAATATATTTATCCGAAACACAACATGATCAGTGTATGTATAACTTATAACAATTAACATTAACAAGTATTTAGAATACACATAGAATACCTGCAGCGATTATACCTAAATAATTAACTTGTATGTACATAGATTACTTAAAAGTTACTCTTCAAATTTTGAACTCTCTAAATGTATTATGTCATTACAATAACGCGCAATCCGTTTAAGATACTTTTACTTTTCGCGTAGCAATAAAAGAAGACTATCGTCGGATCGATAAAGCGGAGCGACAATGAGATAACGTTTACGTGTCCGCTGGAATCCACAGGCAGCATCGAAAAGCTCCGCGAGTCTCCAAGCGTGCTACCAAGCAGGCAATTGGTCGGTAACCAATTTACGACTAGCGCCAACCAGCGATCTGTGGACGGTATTTTACGCCTCGTAAAAAAAAAGAAAGCAAGCAGAGAGACGAAAGGTGAGAGCAAAAAAAAAGATGGCCTGCTCCAATCGAATTCATTTCCATCCGTGCACAAGTACTGAATCTGCCGGCTTGGACGAGCGATTTCCTCGTGCGTAAAATTCATTGTCGATACCCTTCCGATTGATCGTGATAGTGGAGCACGGGCAACCAAAAGCGAGAACAAAGAAGCTTATCGAAAGCGAACGGAACGATATCATCTAACCCTTCACTGTGAATTTTTAGTTAATCCCGTGAGGTGATGTACCCGATGTGACTGACAGTTAGAAAATGGTAAAAGAAGAGCAAAATAGATATTTAAGATAATTTAGAGCTATCACGACATACTAAAAAGTAACGAATTTAGGATTTGCGGACATGGAAATGTACGGGTAAAATGCAGCAAATAAGCTTTAGCGGAAGCTTCAATCATTGATGAATACGTTCTTCCGTGGTCGGATAATTAAATACCAACTGTTTGTACAAGCTTTGATCTCTCCAATCAGTACGTTGCAATGTATTCTAGTAAAGTACGCAACCCTCTGCTTCAAAGTCCCTCGCGCTTTCATGGAATAAATTAAACACATTTTGAATGTTTAATACTTAGACACCCTTTAGACACCTATCCTTACCCAGCAGAATGCACATCATTTTTCTCCTCGGTTCAGCCTACAATTTTAAAGTTCCCTAATTTCTTACAGTAGATAATACCGCCGTATTAAAGTTCCAGGCTAACTAAATAAAATTGTTTTACTTCAGGGATACTTATACTTTTTTATAAAACGTTTCGCGAAAACACGAAAACATTCAGATCCTTTTCAATTATGTTACTAAAATAATTTTTTAACAGATTATGTCTCTCATTTAATATATTATATTAAAATGATAATATGAAAATAATTTCAATAACATATATTGAAATGCTAATAAGCAAAAATTGAATAAATAATTTTATTACAGACATATAAAATAAAACAAAATTATTTCTATTTTTTTTTCCCCAGGAAAAGATTAGAATCGCTCGAATCATTGGCAAAATACGTTAGATTAATTTACAGCACACACAACACAAGATTTACTATAATCTTATTACCTTTTTCCTTGCAAATTGCATCGGCCATCTGAAGCCCTTTAATTTCACAAAGTAACACATGAACGTGCATTTGAAGCAGAACGAGGCCGAGGCCGGCGGCGATGCGCTTCGCTCATCAGTACCGGTATAACCATGATACTAGAGTTACTCGTCAAATATTTACCCTGAGTGATGCTGGCGCCAGGAAAGTGGTATCCCAGCTGATCCAGCTTCGGCGAAGCGAGAATACGCCCGCGTGAAAAATGTTCCATTTAATTGTTGATAGATAGAGCGGATCTTTTCGCCGCAATTGAATAACGTCTTTACGTTCAAAGGCAGCGGACCTCTCGCGAGAAACGTGTTCAATTATTATCGTTTCATCTTGAACCTCGTTTTTCCCCGAGAGCATTTGCTGAAGAAATCTGACGCGATAGCAGTCTATACGAGAAGTCAAGATTTATTGTGGAAAATACGATAAAAGAGTGTTTATAAAAGATATGCATTCTAGTTATGCTGCAATTAATAAACAAAGCTAAACCTAAATAAAATTAATAAGCACATTAATATTGCAAGTTGTTTACAACTGCAATACTTTAATCAATGTATACAATTCTTTATAATATTGCTAATTGGAACACATTGACAGAGAAATAGGAACATCAATATCCTCAAAATAAGAATATCAATTGTTTATAACCAATAAAAAAAATAAACAATTTTAAAAAATAAAATAAGAAGACAGAAAACAGTCGGCATGGAAGTAAAAAAGTAATCTAATCTATTTAATTAAATAAATTATAGCTTTCGAAAATTAATTCTTACTATAATTATTGTTAAAGAATTATTAAAAAATATCATATACTGGCTTACATATCAATGAAATATTTTATATTGTCTTATTTAATATTATATAAAAATATATGTATGTATTACACACATAAAAATACGTGTTCAATTAATTAAATGGTTTGCAACATAAATAAAAATTTTGAAATGTTCAAATTCAATAAAATATGTCGAAAAAATTTCAACTCCATCGTAATTTGAATTGATGTAATCCACATTCATTAAGTTAATGAACAAGTTAACTTACTTTATTTTGTGCTAAATATTAAAAAAAAAAAGAAATATAATACTGTATTGATGTTTTGATGTTGATAAACCCAGTTAAGAAACATGCTATTTGTACGCGCAAAACTGAAAGTCGTATAAGGTATTCTTATTTGTTAATTCGCAATATCATTGAGTCAATTATTTTAATGTTTGGAAAAACGTATGACAAGTTTTCCAATTAGCATTAATTATAAATCATAAGCTAATAGTCAGTAAAATTACAAACAAGTAATCAGCAATCTCTAATTAATTGTTTCCCTATTGATTGGTTTTGTCGTATCCTTGCTGTATACGCATACTCCATTTTCGCCTGTTACGGTATAATTAACAAAATGAATATTAGTGTAATATACATTCAGCAAAAGAACATACATCAATTTAACTGGTGTACGTGTAAACATATTTTAACAATGCTCATCAAAATATAACAAAAAGTTAATATTACAAATTTCGATTATACCCAAAATATATAAATACTATTCACACATAACCAATTGAGTTTTCTTTCAAAATGTAATATAAGAGAATAAAGAGAATAGAGAAAGCTCGCTATAAGCGGTCCGACCGTGGAAACTCAGTGTAACCGCAAGAATAATAATTAATTGATATGGCTCTCCAGCCAAAGCATCGCCCAAACGTTCAACTGGCAAGACCTCGTTAAGGGAATTAAATTCGGTGATGCAGACTGGATTATAGTGGTTTCCAATTGGACACTAAGTTAATGCTGGAGATTAGCGGTGGAATCTCGCGATAGTAATGGTCCTCTCGCGAAATCAGCGACAAAAATTTTATTTTTGCTGTGCCACACAAAACATTCGAAATGATTGGCAAATATTAAACGCCATCAACATTAAATTCCCTTGTGAAAATCGATTGCATCGCTACACATATGCATATTTCTGTATAATACCTATTAAATAAAACAATAGCAATATCAAATATTTCGTTAATGTGATGAGCGAATACGATATACATTTTTTAATTATAATTACAATAATCGTTTTTAGAAAATACTGTCTATTTTTATACAATTTGCATTTCTATAGCTAAATATCGGTACTTTGTATTGAATGGAAGGGTAATAGAGAATGGCTTTAGTTAACGACCGTTTAAGGGATGGTAGTAGTCGAGGACGGCTCCCGTGACTGAGAAGGGACGTATGGCCCCGAGGGTTAATAGATGGCCAATGTCCTTGCAGACTGAGGTCAGACACTGTGTCACCCTCTCGTCATTACGGATGCAGATTGGACCTTCCGCCATTACCTTGTTCCCTATCTAATCGTTGTCGTCGGGAATGGCTACGCGCGTAAAAAAAATTGTCCGTTGGCCAGCTTTCTATCAGGATTTGAGTCAGTACATTGACCAACGTTGCCACGGAAAGCCGAATTTGTCGCGCCTCATAGATTGACGATGCGCGTTAAAAGCTCGTTCTCCGGAGTCCCGTGATCCCGCTGAATGAGAAACGATAGAGACATGACTAACGAGAAAGCTGCTGGGTGATACGTTTTTAAAATTGGATAGATTAACAATTTCAAATTGGCATCCGCCCCCCGCCTCTCTCTCTCTCTCTCTCATTGACATAACTACAAGTAACGGCAAATTAAACAAAAAAATTCAAGAGACTGTACCAATCAATAAACAAACTAATATCCATGAAAATAAAAATTATGAAAAACAAATATTAATAATCAATCTAAAATTGTATTATTGGATATGTATTATTAATATAATTAAACGAATAAGATTTCTTAATTCTTTTAATGCACATATTATATTTAAATTAACATTTTAATTTATAGAGAATACGCGCAATTGCTGGTCATATTTGAGTTTAATGACCGTAGATAAAAGAATGTAACACAAAAACTACGAAATGCAGCAATTTTCTGGCTGCGTAGTTGTGAAAAATGAGCACTGACAACATTTTCGTGAACTACTAACAATAATGAGGGGACATGGATGTAGAGGTCGTGTAGAGACAAGACTCGAATACTCAATGCTTGACGAGCTACTCAATCGAGCACTCGATACGCTTGATATTCCGAATAATTAGCAATAGCTATTACAAGTGGAAGACGTCACTCCTCTCTATAGTATACTTTATATATTGCATATATATATGTATATATACGCACTACATATAATATACATTTTCTTATAATAATTTAATAGAATCTAATAGTCTTTTATACATCAACAACTTCGCAAATTACATATCTTCACCTTGTATAACACACAAAATCCTACAAGTTTATATATTTAATAAATTCAAACTATAAAGTAATTTATTAATCTGTCAATATATACAATTAACCTGTCGCATGAGTTTAATTTTTGTATGCAGAATTATTTTAACATATAATATTTTTAAAACTGAAAGCTCTTTAAATTTCCAAATATTTGTATTCTTTTTAAATATAAAATATTAATGTTATATACGTACAGTATATATTTAATAACACATTTTATTACACAAAATTGTACGAATAACATAACGCAAGTCCTCGTCCGAGATTACGTACAGCTTTAGAAATTCGATGCCATAAAGGACAGGCAGACCTTTGAAATGACCAACACGATGAGAACGTGTACCCACTATTGCACTATTAACCTTTGCTGAGGGTAACCTCCTTTATTAACCGTCTGGCTAAGCCAAAACTAGTTGCACCGATTCTCTGGAAACGATAACCACCGTTCCATGATGTTGATTTTTTTCGTTATTCGAACGACCATTCACAGTCGAGATTATAATACTGCATCCACTATAGTCCATTATACTACGATTGAAACTTCGTTCCTAGGAAATTATTATAGCGTTAACCAGTTTACAAGATCACCTTATATTGGATCGACCTTACCGAGAAATTCTAATTAATCTAATTAAGAACTTCTAATTAAAAGTCTCACGGAATAAATTAAAACTGAATATAGAAACAAAGTGTATAATGAAGATAATAATAAATACCTAAAAAATCACGCAAAAATAACCCATAAATTAATAAAGTCGTAGTAAAAATATAAAGCTGTAAAATTTTAATACAAATTTTTATTTTAAAAATGCATCTAATATTTACAATACGCCATTGTTAAAAAATATATCTCACAAATATTTTTATTTATTTTATCATTTTCCAAGCATTTCATCTTTAAATAAAACCATATCGACTTATATATGTATTCATGATGTAAAGATGCTCACTATGCACTCAGTCTACCGATTCAAATCTATCTATTGACCGACCAAAATTTTGTGAAGCTTTTGGAATAGAAAATGATGCGAGGAAATATGGGCTGCCAGGCGAACATTCGCGCGCAACGACATTTATGCGCTCGGATGCGTAATGAATGGATGGTTATAAATATGGATATGCAGATAAAATTTAAGGACAAATGATCTAACATATAAGTTTAAAGCAGATCTTTATAATGCTTTCTATAGAATAACACAATTCTGTACACGCAAAACACACACACAGAGTTTGAAAAGTTACTTTTAAAAAATAATTCGTTACAGTTACTCGTTATTTACTGAAAAAGTAACTTAGTAATTAGTGTTATCATTACTCAAAAAATACTTAGCGTCGTTATTTTTTCAGTGATTTCTAGTAACTATTTTTTTAGAATGGCATCCAGTTATCTATGTCGCTAATTGAAATTAAATCTATAGAGATTATGATTAATCATCACAACATAATTAAATATAACACTCCCTTCTTTTAAAATTCGTTTAGAAACATTTCATATGTATACATGTATGGTACATGTACAAAGTAACAATTATATTCATTGCCTAAAAAATATAACTGTGGTATTATTGATATTACTAATAAGAAAATGTGATATTGTTATTACCAATAAGAAAATATAACGTCGTTATCAAATCGTTACTAAAACAAAATAACTATAACGGTAATGGCGTTATAAAAGCAACGCTTTTTTTTCAATCTTACATACACGTAAAGTATAATTAATTAAACTGAAATAAAATAATATTTGCAATATAGGAACCATCTCACGAGGAGCTGCCATTCACATTAATATTTCTGTAGATTTACTGATAATCCTTAAAGTTTTTTTCCTTTTTATACAAATTAAAATATTAATTTGTATGTAATGTATTTGTCAAAAAAGTTGTAGAATTTAACATAATTTTTTCTAACATAGATACAATACGATAAAAAATAACCGTATACCAATAAAATCATTCAAATATAAAACTTCCGAGAAAATTAAATGGAAAAAATTTCTGACAATAAAAAACAAATTAAAAACAATGTTAGTGATCAAACAAAATAAAAAGATCAATAAATTGCTGAATTAGATCGAGATATATATATATATACATATAAACTTGGAATTACACAAATAAAAAACTTTCTCAAGAGAGATACATATATAAATCTCGTGAAATCGGTTTTATAATTTATAATCACCCCTCTGAAGATTGAACAAGCGGATAACTAATGCTCCAATAGCAAAAAGCAAAGTTGCAAACTAAAGAGTATGTATCGATTTTAGGCGATGTAGTTCGTGTAGCATACATTTTTATATTTGCATAATTTATAATTTTTTTATTATGATTATATCCTACTTCTGCTAATAAAATTCCTTCTGCCTATCCTCCATTCTCATCGAAAGCGTGACCGCGCGCACCATCCACCCACTCTATTTCCCCTTCTCTTTTTCTACCGGCATTATAAATGGATTTTTCCATGCAATTTCTATTAGCATAGTTTTTACATAATTGCACACGGTACTGCAACCAGGCCGATGCCCGTGCGTAGTTATTTTACAAGGGAATAAATTGCTCTAGCGCGTACATGACAAGGATGCAGGTGAAAACTAAGCGAGGCAGCGCAGAAAGTAAAAAACAAAGAAATAAGAAGCGTAAAAATAATAATGAGCAACAACCCGCCGGACATCAGTAGTAAGATACTCTTGTCCGTTTTCTGCATCCTTTTTCATAACCATTTATTAGTTTGAGTTAATGTAACTCGTCTCATATTAACTCAAGCAATTTCAGTAAGATAAAAAAGCAGATAAATTCATTTCGTCTGCGATCTTTGAGGTAAATTTAAATTATCATTTACAAATATATTAATATTATAACAAATGCCACATTAAGGAGAAAGTTGCAATTCAGAATTTAATTATAATTTATAGTTATTTTTAATACCAACTATATTTGATAATAGCACTACAAATATAATTATTATTACTGGCATTAAAGCAATAACTATAAAAATGAAGCTCCTAAGCATATTATTTTATCATACAATTGTAGTCACAAATACCAAACATTTTTTTCTCAGTGTATATGTAGCCCAACGAAATTAAAATTGATATATACTGATAGTGTGTATCACAGTTTTAAGCTACGTAATAGACTGTAACTACGAAAGAGATTACTTGCAAGTAGATCGTATGGGACATTATAAAAAAACGAGATTGAAGACGCTAGATTTACTGGTTAGGAACACAGTCGTGTTATAAACTTAAACAAGAACAACAGTAGCCGGCAGCGACGATAAAATAGAAATGAAGAAGAAACGAAGTCGAGTTTTACGCAGTGCTATAAACTTCCTGTATTATCAGGATTCACGCGGTATTCACTACCGGCGAAATTATTATATAATACCGGCTTTTACTATGCCACGAATAATTTCCGTCTAAGCGTTTTTACGAGGCGCCATCCGCCAATCCAATCACAGCAAATCGATTCTCTCGCTTTATTCCGCGCACTCTTTGAAATCTCTCAGTCTATCTATCTCTCTCACTTTTTCTCTCACACTCTGTCTCTTTTTTCGTAGAAGTCTAAACACGCAACCCCTTCTCTCTTGTTTGCTATTATCGATAATGAGATAGAAACGAGATATCTCTACCTCCATATCCGTTTTTTCCATACAACGGCTCCACTTTCCAGACTAGTGCAAAGAGGAAAAGCGCGGTGATTTCGACAAAACAGGATGGAAAATACGTGAAATCATCGCTACATTTTCTATACGAATTCTTACATATCGGAATTAAATATTTACATTTTCAATTAAATTAAATAACTATCAATAAATTATACTACAACGTGTTATTTCACGCTCAGATTTAACAGATTTAACATGATGGTAATTGAGAAACAATTTGTAACTACACAGGTTACCAAATTATATAATAATATTTTCATAATGTTAATTAGTATCTTAGAAAATCGTTTTCTTAAAATTTAGCTGCTCTTAAGGGGAAAGACATTGTCTCTAGCTATGAGTAAATATACATCATTATTATTCGCAGATTAATTAAATGTTAAACATTTTAGATGAATTATTTCTTATCAACAAATTGTCATAAGTGATAGACAAATGTTCATAGATAGACAAAACACGATCGAACCAAGGTACGATGGTACCAAGATTATCGATGTCGTCGACGATATTTCGACAGCGAGACAAGGGCAGCACTGTCGAGAGTGAAAGGAGATTATATGTTATAGGTGTGTTCAGGTCCTGAGGGAGTAGACAGTGAGGTCAGAAGCACGATAATAGGGATAATAAATGGCCTTGGACCGCCCTTTGCAATTCACCCTTGGCCTGTACTGAAACCTTTCGTCGAAAGACACGCACCATGCTGAAACCGCAATTTCCGTGTATCGGCTTTTATTAATATACAGTACACTTTGTTAGAATGTGGAAGTCGCGGAAGTATTCAACAATTTGTAATTTCTTAGAAAATATTAAGACGCGCTAATAATAAAGAGATGCGATGATTTAATGTATTTAATTTTATTTTGTATATTGTAATTGATGTCTGATTTAATTGACTAAAATAATAAGTCAAAGTTGACGCTACAAATCTGATCGTTCAAATTAATTCAGATTTTTAACATTTTTACATTTAGCTACATCTTTTGCTAATACATATACTGTATGTTAATGTAAAATCTTATCATTTAGATTTGTAAGATAACAGAATTTTATACATAAATAAATTATCCACAGATTTGTATAATGCAATACATTTACATAAAGTATAGTTATCTGTCAGATGATTAAAACACATTTATGCTAAGTGATTCAGAAGTAAAATTGATTCATAAAGTATTATCGTAATCTAATTACACATGCATATTATACATGCATATCTCGGATACTTCATTAATCTTAATATGCATAATATGAGTTTTTAGACCTTATGATGTATTTTTATCTCCACAATTTTCTCTTGCTTTTTTCAATGGATTAGAATACATTTATCTTTCTTCAGGCTTAAGTCAAACATTTTGCGAAAATTCTTTAAATCGATATCCTCACACTATTTTACTGAATTTTACACTATTTTACTAATTTTATTGAAAACAATAAAACCACGTTTTCCTACGAAATTAATAGCTAGAAGCTAATAGTCCTTGCAAAGCATCGTCTCGTTCACAAAGGGACAAGGGATGGTTTAAGTCTCGGCTGGAGAGTTGGATTATCACACAATCTGTACCTACTTATTTCCAATTTACAGCAGAAGAAAGTGCTAGAAGTTGTCCTTATCTCGCGCCAATCCGCGAAGACTTACACCGGCTTCTGCGGGTATCGCAAAATCTCTCTAAATGGAAATTCGCTGTAGCGAAGTTTCCTCGCTTTCCTATATGCCTCAACACGTTGTCCTCGGTAGACTGATGAGCATGCACACGGAAACGATTCCGCTTGCTGCTTGTCGCTGCGCAGTAACGGATCGAGATAATTCCTGAGAATTTCACACATTGCTATGTCGAATTAAAACGGTCGTTTGTTAAGACGATAATACCAAAACACAGTGTATTACTCGGTATTAATGTTGCAAGTAGTACATAACGCGACTCTTTATCTTTATTACGAAAAAAACAAAATTAAATACTATTCAAATCCTTAAAAATACTAATTTCTGTATCTTTACATATTATAACAAATTACACTTACAATTACTTAAAAGTTAACAACAACCAAAAGTTTTATATTCAAAATTGTACAAACTATTTATGATTTGATGACTGTTTTTTTATTTATATGTATATTAATAAAAAGATGAGAAATATAATTTTTCTTATAATTAAAAATACAATTTAACTGTGTGTTATTTCTTTATTTACTGAATAAGTTCAATCTTGACAATGTTTATCATATTTCTAGTGTGATAAAACATTAGTGAAAAAAATGATATTTTTGATGTAATGAAACCAAAATTTTCATTAATAGTGATTAAAACTTTAAAGGAAGACACCACAGGTCGAAAAATAGAGTTGGCTTTAGCATACAATTGTGCCGTCAATCATTCACGTTGACAATTTAATTTGTACAAACTAAGAGTTTATATTTTATTTGTAAAAATAAGTTAAAAATATTAATTTTTGGATAAGATAATATGCAACTTATTAAAAAAATCGTCTTATTGTAAAAATCCTTCTTCACTGTTAACATCTTCATTTCTAAGTATCTGAAATAAATAATATCTTGGTATCATTTTAATTTTAAATATCGCATTCAAACACAGCTTTTTTAAAAATAATAATTTTCAATTGCAATTGTTTTTATCATAGGAAAAACTATATATCTCAATCTTTATTAATATACAAATTAAAAAACAGAGATATCAAATCGTAAATAGTTTATCCGATTTTGGATATAAAACTTTCAATCGCTGTTAACTTTCAAGTAATTTGAAGTTGAAGTTGTTATACTATGTAAAAATACAAAAATTACGGTATAATGCATACTTACTATGAGAAGAGAAAATGTCGCACTAAACTTATAATGCAATAAGAAAATATTTTTATGCGTTACTATGAAAATATTCTCTCATTGCATAGCATATTCGAATGAAGAATAGGCAAAGAGAAATCAGCGACGCGTACTATTTTCAAAAGCTTCATCAGACCTTATCGTCAAAATAGAGGATCCATTATTCATCGGCTACTTCGAAAAGTTTTTCTCATGCAAGCCCTTGGACATTTTAGTAAGTGAATTTTACTATGCAAACAAAACTGTACCAAAGAGGAAAATCGTACGGAATGTTCACCTACAACGCACTGCACTTTTACGACAACTAGCAACCTCTACAAATAATTCCTTTCTTATCCAACACACGAGCATTAGCAATCGCTTCCTCTATGCTCTATATTCCGGATACTCTATTTTAATGACTTATCCAAAGATACACGCAATTCTACATTACTAAAAGATTTAATTGAAGCGCAGAATTTGTAAATTTTAGTTTCAACTGTGAAATGTAAAAAGTTGATATGATTTATTTCAACAATTACCAAGCTGTAAATATTGCAAAAAAGAAGACAAATAAATGTATAATATTCAAATGTATTGACTATGTCAATAGTCAATACATTCACATATGTAATAACTATATTATTATTCGGCTAACAATTTCTTAGAATAATAGTTAAAACTAACTTCTAACAATATCGACCGTTTGAGATAAAATATACCAGTGAATTAAAACGCATTTTCGATGTATGTACAGTTACTTATTTTTTTTTAAATAGAATATAAATACTCCCTTAAGACTGCATTACATGTGATGCAATATTTACTTTTCTCTTCCTTGTCTATGAGTATACTTTGTACTGATGATGCAGACACTTTTTGGTATTTTAGGAAACGTACAAGTCGTTTTACAGTAGGTAACTCATTTTTTGTGCTTTGCAATCAAGCGCAGCTCATCTGTTCCGTTTTTCTATTTTTAGTTCACTTAACTGATAATTTCCTTTCTCTTTATTAGTAAACAATATAACATTGTTTTTTAACCTTATTTTCCATCCTCATTAACATATAAATAAAAAAGAGCAAAATATTAAATTACTAAAATTATACCAATATGTTTCAAGTAATAAATCGGGGTAATAAGCTGAATTATCGTGTATATCTTATTGGCGATTGGCGTACAAGAAACCAGAACAAGTAAGAAATACATAATATTAAAACGATAAAAGGTATGATTTCAGTAAACTGCTAAATAATAAATGGCTGTTATGCTACACACGCACACATACACGCGCGCGCGTACTCTCTCTCTCTCCCCCTCTCTCATTTCAGCTACTATCGTTTATTCTAGGTTGCTGAAAACTATCAATTATCATTATAAAATTAGAACTTGCGCTTTCAAGAAAGTTCCAGTTCATATAGACCATAGATTATAGCACATACTAGAGATTATTGTCTTATCTTTAATAAAAACACCTAGACGAAATGTTTGCCAATAGCAAATAGTTAAGTTAATTAGTGCAATGCAAATTTGAGTCTTAACCCAAATAGTTTGTAAAATTTACGTTTTCCTTTCTTTGCTGCAAACGAATCTCATGTTTACATTGTAACAACTAGTCAGAAGGCAGAAAAAATAAAACGTTAATGTTGTAGAAACATAGAAACTAATTAAAGAAACGAAATAATGTATAATGTATTGTACGTGAAATAGTAAAACTGCCAATTAAACAAGTTCTAAAATTCTATTAGTTATTTTCGCGAACATCTTTTGTGGAGAGTAATTACTTAGACCTTATATAGTACCTAATAGTTAGATATATACACATTCTTTTTGTGTTTGTATTAAAAATCCTAGAGACTGGCGAATTTTAAAAACCATATATATATTATAAGTTTATATAAAAATATAAACAAGAAAGATGTAATAAATTTAATAAATATATATAGGGTGGCGCGCGACATGTTATACCATTTATTTATATATGACACAAATATTTTGTTTTTAACAAAATTCGCGTAGAATTCTATACGAATTGATTACTAAAAAAAATTGGATAATTTAATATGGACATTTCATGCGCCACCTTGTATCAAAATATTATTAACTATCGTATCATAACAATAGGAATCTGAAATATCTCTCCAATTCGTATTCGCCGCGCGAAACACGATCGCCTGCTAACAAAGCTTAGCAGGCAAAGGTGAAATCGATAAATTCCAATTGGCACTGTACAGATGACCTGGCACGCGCCTGCGTCGAAAGAGATTTAAAAATCACCCTGGAGAAAATTCGCCGCATGGATAAAGTTGTTCCCGACCGGTCAATCACGATCGTACTTCGAATGTGAACCTCCGCTCGTTTCTCTCGGTCACACAAATGTACCGTACACGAACCACGTACGATCGCGTGCACACGTGGCGAACGACCGACAGTGAATCGCGCTGGAAAACCGCGCGGCGGATAGCGAGAGCGGCGTGACAGGGGTACCGCCGGAGTAGGTGGGACATAATTCAGTTTTACGAGCCGCTGCTACTGCCTCTTCGTCTGCGTTATTTATATAAAAGTGCCGCGGAAACTCGCCGAATCGCAAGCTGAATCCATCGTTCTATTTATTATCGTCTACCTCGTTGTTGCTCGCACCGCGCTGTCTCGCTCCTCCTCCGCCAATAGGTACTACCCCACGATAGCCGCGTCTACAGTCTCTTTACTCGCACACGTCGAAACGATCGTCCTTTTTCTCCCCATGTCTTTTGCTCACCATTGCGGCAAGTCGAGGACGGCTTAACAAGGAATTATTTATTGAGCAAGTTTCTTCGGGGAAAACTTCCGCTGCCGCAACGGTGGGACATGTGAAAATGTATATATATCTATATATATGTATTGGTTCGATTAAGTGGTCAGCAGACGATAACGTATAGCACATGAACGACTTTGAGCGGTTTGTTTGCGAACTCGTTATTTATAGCACTGCACTGTCTCGTATATGGTTTATGTTTATTATGTATTATGGTATTATGGTTTACGTTATTATTGCTTTCTCTTTTTTCACTGAAGTATATAACACATTAATCTTATTCATTATTTGAATGCAATGCAAAAGACGTAGGTCGCTTTGCGAGAATTAAATATATTATTACGCAATGTATATATAATATATAACATGTTTAAATGTAAAATAGAAATGATTTGGCCATTATATAGAATATACATATAAATTTCAGCTTGATCCTAGAAGTGTAAATGTTATTTACGCCGATACGAATAATACAAGTGTTGCTGTGCATTCGTCAATGACGTTGCTCACTCTATTGTATTTTGTAACTCATGAATATAATATATATCGAAATGTGTTCCTATTGGATGAGCAATCGTTCCGAATTTTGATGTAATCGCATGAGTGCGCACCATTAGGAAATTCTATTATCCTTTTCCACATAATAATGATTCAGTTATTCAAAGCATATCGCCAGTTGGAAGTTATTAGCATGGTAATAGAACAATAATTTAAATATAATATAACGCATTATCCGCGAAAGACAGCAGTGCAAATTTTGCGAAGAATTAATCCCTAGAATTAATTTCTCTTTGAGCTATAATAAAACACCTGAATTATTATACACTCAATTCATTAATAATAATTGATATAATTTACAGCTATAATTTCAAGTAAATAAATGCGTATTATAAAATGTAAAAGAGAGACTAAGACAATAGATTCATGAATCAGTAAATTAAAACAATTCCAGTACCTAATTAATACTGTTCTCTACTAAGGCTATATTTCATTTCTAATTTCTTCACCAGATGTAATAGCAGCCCTTAGTGCGCTATAAAAACTTAATATTTTGCTTAATAACGCAGATGTCGACGATACGTAGGAAACTAATGGCAAATAACGAATGCAATTTAGAAATATAACGACGTCTGTCCATTTTAGGTTTAATCTCAATTTAAATGTTCACATTACTCGGAATTATACGTATTATTAAAGTCCAGATTAGAGGAAAAAAATTTTTTTCATTTTAAAACATTCATTTTTGTACAAGAATAATTCTACATCGTCGAATAAATTTAGATCATCAAATAAAATTCTATACAAACATAATTGTAAAAAAAAGTCAAATCCTGCATAAAAATGTTATAAAATCCATTACTTATTAAAAGTAATCCTGCAATTATATATATACATACATGACTTGTTTCTTTAGAGAGAAAAAATTGCATTAATTAATTTACTAAATACCATAATAATATTGTTATTAAAATTACGATTTTCTTATAAAAATTTATTGTTTTTTATATACACACACATATTTGCATTAATGAATGTTACAACATATACATATAACATTATAGCTCATTTTCGCTATGAATTCTGACAGGAAGACGGCAACGTAGTAACATAGGTCAGGCTACTTGAGCTCAACAACTATGCTAAAACTTCATCTTGAATCAATGAAGTGATGGCAGGTAATGACGCTCGACGGAGTTCGGCTCTTCATTGCTAGCAGCACCTATCCTCTTCTGTATTGAGCGCCGTCCATCCTCCGTCGACCTCACCATGAAATCCACTTTGACGCCATTGCTGAAGCTGAGTACCATCTTCGGTTCGAATCGAGGCGTCTCAGATATTGACGAACCAATTTCTACAATTTCGAGCTCATCGCCCGTCAGGTAAACGAAAGCGGATATTGAGCGATTTCAATCGATTGTCATCGGAAAAAGTAGAAAAATATCACAATAATTAATTTCTGAAAATTAATTCTTTTAAAATGAATTTAAAATAGTTCAACATCTTAACGTTCAGACCGTTATTGGCGCTTCTTAATGTATTTAACAATAATTACTATTCTAGTTTATTGTTAGATAAAATATTTAAAAACTGAATATGATGCATTATTACGCATTCGCTTACTCACAACTTTCTCTTAATTTTCTCTGTACTCGTGCAAATGATCAATTTCCGGTTATTTTTCTGTACTGTCATCATCTTAACTTCAACCAATTGATGCCTTCCTTCCATTGTTCGGTGATGATAAAGACAAACCATTATTGTCTTCTTTTGTCACCGATTGATACGACTCAGCGAAATCGACTTCCACGTCGGTTGTTTGAATAAAAATGTACAAATAACAAAATTTGGCTTAAGGAAAAAAGTCAGGCTTCGATTTTTCTTTTATGTAAGTCTTAGTTATATACAAATAAAATACAGATTGTATACATACAAATAAACATATACATGTATATTTCATATACAATTTCTCTGTTTTATTTTCATACTGTATAATTATAAGAATCATATAAAAGAAAAGTCGAAGCTTGACTTTTTTCTTGTATGAAATATAATATTTTAATAGAGTTTTATATATGTATACAATATATATTAGTTTATCTATATAAAATACATATTATATTGGGTTATCGTTACAACCCGTTTTATTTTTATAAATTAAATTTATATATACCTTGTTTCATATTTAAATAATTAAAAGATTCATATTACATATGTCAATAAAGAATAAAAAAAACAATATCAATATAAAATCTATAAAAATATTTATTTATATGAGATATTATTTATAGCCATTTATATAAACTGTTTGTCAATCAGGATTCATATGTGCCATGCGTTATCATTCATAGATTATACTATAATGTTAGAGTACAAAATCTTTTAAATAAATTAGTAATCTTAAAATCTCAGTCTGCACGCTAAGAAACATCTACTATTATCAAGCAACTATAGTATGCATATTCTGCAAAATATCGACTATGCGCAGCTTTTTTACTGACCATCGTGCATGCATGCAGACAGCGAGAAAGGGTTGGACGATAACGAGCACGCGTAACATGAATGCTTTTTTTTTTATTTTTGAAACTTTTTCCACCCCCTGCAACACATGGAACGAAGAATGTACTATACATCGAGGTTATGCACAATGCAGTCGTTTGAAGCAAGTTATTATGCTTTTTATTTGCATTTTCTTTATTCTCTGCGCACATTTTAAGCTCGCTTTTAATAATTTTACTGATGCTTCTGGATAGATCCAGAAGATTTTTAATGAATGTTTTTGCAGGAGTGCAAATCAGGAAATCGAAGCGGAATCTTTAAAAGGATAATGAATTATTACATTTCGGTTATCGGTGATAACGGTATTGTATAGTTCTCGTAAATAATAATTTACATTTTACGCGCTTTTAAAATAACATTCGTTTTTCCATATTCGTATAAGAGGAACAATTTAATTTTCCGCGAATTGAATAAATGATAATCAATTTTACAAATACATATAAAACTGTAGCGATAAATTTACATAACTTTGTCAACCAATGAATATATCTTATTATCTCTTTTTAATCCAAATTAATTTATATTACAAAGACATTATATATTCTACTATAAAAAAATAGAATTTAAATTAATTGACTTAGTACTATCAAAACACAATTCCAGCACTATTGTTTGGAAGGGTTAAATTACTTAAACATCTAATAGCGCTACAATAGGTTTCAGCATTTTCGGTCTGTGCACGAGTTTCTTAGCCATGCTGCTCGTTATCATGCAAATTAATTCCGACGATCAAACCATCGCGCTGTACTATCTACGAGCAAGCAAAAAATAGATCACTTAACTTGGCAAATTGGCCATTTAGCTACTTTTAAATTAGCCGATAAATTACATTAATGATTTGTTTTTAACTATTTCATATACATCTTGCGTAATATGCATTAATCCTGCTATCTCTCGAAAGAATTATAATCACAGCATATTACGTACAACGGTTATAAAAAATCACAACTACCTAAAATTTCTGCTTGCTTATTATATCATTTATACTGCAAAATATAGCAAAATTAACGTCTATCATGAATGTGGCACACAGTAATGTAGTATCGACTAAATCAAACGACTCAAAAAAAAAGATACGTTTTTTTTTACAAAATACATTTTTTAATCAACGCAAAAATTTATTTTAAAAAATCTGCTAGCTAATCGGGTTACACTGGTAACGACGGTGATTATGTTTGGGAAATCCGAACATGCACGTCACGTTAATCGACAAGAAAATCCTACTCCAATTTGACCCCGCACTCTGACGAAAGGGATGCTCTGGTAAAAGTTGCAATTAATCACGAGTTACGCGCTGATCTTTCTAGCGAGGACATAAATTAGCGCCGACACGGCGATTTAAGCGGCTTAATTGCTACCTAGCCAATAAAAAATGCAAGCTGTCTGCCGACTCGCGATAGACTACCTGGAATACGTGTGAAAATTTTCTCATATTTTCCACGCTCTCCAGTTTTATTAATATTCTTGCTGATATAGGAAAAAGTAATTTCGTCATAAATAAACGTTTTTCGTGACAATTATTTAATTACTTAAAACTATTTAATTAATTACTGTTAATCTATTTTAAGATAATTTAAGCAATAATATTGCAATTAAAAATAATACAATTTTTATATGTAACTCCAATATAAAATATAAAATGGGAATATTGAAACCAATTATAATATTAAATTATAAAAGAGCAATACGTGCAAAATCAAATTATGCACATGACAATTATGCATAGCATAATTCGAAGAACACCAGTATCGAGTTTATTCAAATATACAAAATACAAGATGTTAAGATTTGAGTGACTATTTGCTATGATCAATTTTGGAAATAAACGTCTCGTAAGATCACGTACAATTCGTAGTGGTTCGTAAAACTCTGATTTTTCCGATTAAAGGGACAATAGAGACAATATCTCAAGTAGCGCTCCCGTGGGCAACGAAGGAGAGAAAACGTGCAGACTCTCCCATTCTGCTTCATGGCGCAGTCCTTCCTGATCGAGCGTTTCCGGTTACGGAATATAATGCAAGTCGCGTACCGTCCGGAAAATGAGCCCGCCTTTCTCGTTCTCTGATTGGAAAACTACGAATTGCTTCCTGAGGACGATGAATGCCCGCGACAAAACCGAGGCGGAGACGAGGATGCGTAAGAAATTGAGGAAGATATATCACGTATTCCAAGTAAGAAAAATATTTTCCACATATGTTTGCTGTGTACAAAGTGAATAATTAAGATTAATGTCATCGAATGTTAAACAACTATTTTTAATACATTTAACCTACTAACAAGGAAAGGGACGCAACTGTCCCCCTCCGATTTTAATGAGCTTTTAATATGTTATTCTCCAGACAAAAATAAGCGACACGTATTTTTTTTATACGTGCCCATACGTACTTTTAGGGGATGAAACACCCTTTAGAAGAAAATCGGTTTTTCTCTTTCGAAGCTAATATCGCCAGAACTGTAAGAGATAGAAAAAATTTTCATAATAAAAATTGAATGGTATTAAGAGTACTTTAGAAATATAAGTATAAAGAAAAAAAAATTTTTTCTTTATAAATAAATAATTGTTACAAATAAATAATTTAAAAAAATTTTTT
>NW_017255933.1:1207503-1222105 GCF_001594055.1 Mycetomoellerius zeteki
GGACAGTCCCTTTCCTTGTAAGATATAAATGCACTTATAATATAATATATATTTTTATTCTAAATATTTACAAAACAGTTTATTTTGATATAGTCATATAATCGTGCGAATATGGAGCCATTGCGTCGATACGCTCAGAACATTTAGGTCGAAAATCACGGGCTAAAACGATATCATTCGCCTTAAATCACAAGATCACTCGGCCGCGTCGAACCCTTTAGTAGTTTCCTTAGCGGTATCGAGAGAGTGCGGAGCATCGAATGGTCCAAGTTATGACCTGCCTGAGCGCAAGGCCACTTTTCCACGAGTTTCTTTTTTTTTCATTGGCAAGAACTTTTATACTTGACCTTATCGCCACCTCTTACCTTCTTCGGAAATAAAAAGTGGGAATAAAATGACTCGGAGGAAACAAAGAAATGGGCTCAAGTAAAGAATACTTCCGACAAAGAAAGAGATATCATAGACGAATTTGGACAGAAAAATCTCTCAGCTTGGCCGTCTCTATATATCGATTGTGCAATATTCTAATAGGCGACACGCGAGGGAATTAAGTTATGATATAACATGTACATGATTTTGTTGCATTTACTACATGAACGTCGAACCTTGTTGCGAAGGAGGTACATGTAGCAATCTGCATCTCATCACTAATATCCCAAGTTTAATACACACGTTAATATTATCTATTTTTTGTTGCCACTACATCAGCAATTATTTATATAGGTATATCAAAAACAAATACGGAAGTAACTCGTTTAACTGCGAAATGTCAAATAGAACTCGTTGTATTTCTTCGTATTCCAAAATTTCTTAATCCGGGATGCGAAGAACCATTTATCAAACTCAAAGTTTCGTGCAATACCGTTTGTCAAGCATGTCAAGCTTGTCACAGCATGTGCCCTGAGTAAACAATAATAAGATCAGTAACGAGCACAGGAGTAAGAGGAAGACACGACGAAATATAGTGAATGAAACGAAAATGGAGCAAAAACGAAAAACCAAGAAATACTGCAGCAGCTTCGTTCGACGAAGATCCCGGTAGGACCTTCGACCTATCGCTGTGAATAACATCGCTTGGGCTCTCCTTTACTTTACGCGACAGTATGTTTTTTATTCTCGTCCCGGATATTGACGTACGGGGAACCGTAACGCTCTTACGGATATTACAACCTAAGCGAACATCCGTACAAATTACGAAAGCTTCTTAATTTTTTATTCTCAGCTTAACTCTTATCCTTATGATTAAAACTATACGAAAACTGTCCTTCCTTTCTATTATTGTTACGTGAGATTCAGTTCTTCAATATCTACTAGTCTACTCGACTCAACGGTCATCGAAAGAGTTCTCGAAAATCTCTATAGTTCCTCGTAAAAATATATAGGTAGATATAGATAAGATATAGATGAGATATGTATGTGCGCGCGCATGTGTGTGTGTATGTAGAAACATACATATACATATACAATATACATATAAATAATATGAATAGATGTACCTATTGTTACGACTATAATCCGCGAATTTTCGTTGAAATGCTATTGTTGGAAGCTAATACGCTTTATGTATAATATAATAGAGAATAAATTCATGTACGAATGAAATCGAATTCTTTATTAGCACATATATAATTAATTTAATTCAATTTTTCAATTAGACTCTTTATAATTAATTAAATTACTAGTAAAATTTTTTGTACTCAACGATTCCTCATAATGCGAAAATAAATGAAAGTAATCATGTGATGGGATGTAACGTTACACCTATTATCATCCGCGATAAAATAATCAAATCGTTACCAAGCGCAACGGTTTGATTATTTTATCGCTGATGAGAATAGGTGTGAATACAAAAGCACGAGCGCACCTGCTCGAAACTGTTGTAACAACTCCCAAACAAGAGAGACATTATTCATAATGTAGTGACACGTATTCGACAATATTCGAAATTGCATGTATATAATAACCAAGCGAAGAGCAAATACGTAGTATCTGTAATGTACGTTCTCCTTTGAGTACATGCCACAGAAAAAGAGATCTTTAGCGCAATGTCGTGGAAGTAATGCTCGACTTTTTCCCGTGCAAAATTCGTTTTCTCCTTACCTGCCTTATCTACCTTCGTCTTTTATATCGAGTACTCTTTACAATCTATCGAAGACCTTTTTAACTTTCCCCTCTTTTGTATCGCCACTTCCCTTCATACTCGTCTCTTGTAATAGTGCACCTTACCCCGACGGTCCTTTGATATCTCTCACTCACCTAACAAAATGAAAGCATACCCTTGTTCCACAGTTGATGAAATCGACTTTCGCGATGAAATCACGATCATGACGGAGTCGACGCAAGTCCTTTTTGAGAGGAGATTCCGTAGGCAAATAAGATTACGGTGACAGGACTTCAGACAACTCTGAACTCCAAGCGAAGCGCGAAATGTAGAGTGACACGACTGTCAGTAGTCAAATAATTACATTATTCTTCACTTCGGACGCGTCACGCTCAATGTTTTCTTCTTTCTTTTTTTGGAGGGGAGGAATTATAGTTATTTCATCTCAATATCAAAAAATTAGTCTTAAAATAATGAAAAAAACAATGTAACAAATTTTTAAATAATTAATGTATCCCAAGGTATGTATAACATAAGATCACAGAATTATCTATCAAAATCCGTACTAACTCCACACTTCATGACAAAAAGCTGCATATTTACGTGTTTGATCTCTAAGTTCTGTATTTTAATAATAAATTCGAACTACTTGAAAAAGTCTTTAATCCCTATAAATGTATCGGCATGCACACATCCAAAACTACGCGGATATAGTCTCATTTCACGAAAGGTAAGACAACTCCTATTCCTGATTCGACATTCGGTATCCCCATTGATCCTGGTCAATCCTTCATTCAGATACGCAATCCCGATACGCCGAGATATCTAGAATGCCTTATGGACAGACTGATCCTGACACACGATGCACATTACACGCGGGAATCGCGCGAGCTGATCTGCACCCTCTACATGGTCTTCATCCACATTGCACTCTTTCAACGGGGGGATGTCATTTTAAAAATCGTCCAAAGAATACTCAATCTTTGCAAATCACATTACTACCCAACAGCACCTCTTTTACTGACAAAATTGAAATAATAACATCATTACTCCAAATAATGTCTAGAATATATTTATGGTGCAAATTTATAATAATATAACTAATTATTGAAAAATGTTCTCCATTTGTTTCTAATTACCTATATTAAGAAAACAGAAAGTTTTATACATGAAAATGTTCATATCATTAAAAGTCATCTCGCAATTGTTTCAGTTTCAGGGCAAAACAAGAAAATTGCGAAGCATGTACAGAAAATCAATAAATGGATACGAGAGTTTCATCGCTGTTGTACACCTAGTAGCTCAGTACACAAAGCACCCTGTCACAAATACTATACCGCGCGTAACACGCCATCACGCGTTTCACGAATTTAGGAAACTCTTTCACGTCCGAAGTTCGAGGTTACCGTTTTTGTCGGTGCAACCGCAGCCATCGGCCTACGAGAAGCTTTAGCTTCTGAAACCGCTCATTCTACGAGCCTGTTTCTTGCCATCGTACAAATACAGTCACTGCAGCGTGGCTGTGTTCCGCGGATATAAAAGCGAAAGAATTGGTTTTTACGAGCGGAACACTTCTGGAATACTTGAGCGGAGTAACCCCGAAGCTCCACCACAATACTTATGCATCTGTCGCACGTTCATTACCCAACCAACCCTTTTCTACGCATTGTGATTCTTAATGATTATACGATGTTAAAGAAATTTTATGAAGACAAATAAGTCGAGTGTATGTAAGTAAACCGGTTCGCGTAAAGAAGCCACGTCCGTGGCTCGCGCCATAGCTTAGCGCCGACACTACCGTGTTTCCAGATTATAAGAAAAAAAGAATAAAACGTTACCTCTTAATAAATGTGCAGAATATTTATATAACCTGATGATCTTGAAATATTATATTAATATGCTAATTGTAAGTATTAAAATTAATCGAACATTACAAAATTCAAAATATTACAAAAATCTTTGACTTTAATAAAAAATAAAATTCTACAAAATACCAATTTTATCTCATTATCAGTCTTACGATTCGCTTCTTGTTACAAAATAGCTGAGACTAAATGATTCTATTACCAATAGAATGAAATCGTACTCACTTGTATCGATCTCGTGAATGAACAACACTGCAAAGCGTATCTCGCTTTAATCGAACAAAGTACTATCGTGATTTCCCCCTTACTTGGTATCAGATCTTCGACGAGACTTTGACATACCAACCATATGGAACGGTCGATGGACTCCGAACGAAATATCATACAAGTATATGAATAGAAGAGATTGTCACACAGATACATAAATATTGTAATGAAGTCAGAGGATACACATTATTAATTTCAAATTCATAATTATATTGTCTTTGATATAGTGATAAAATATTTTATTCAATTTTTATATCGAAAGTTGGAAGTTTTATTACGATCAGTTTTTATCAAACGTCTACACATTGATACAGTTTTTTACAAAATCCATTTACAACTATGACATAGCTTTTTTGTAAAACATTATATGTAATTCATACTTTTGATATATAACTTGATATATAATTCTTTTATACTTTCTGCATTCGTTTTCGATATTATGTTACAGCTTTGATTGTATTTATTCTATCCACGTTCCTTCGAGAATCTCAATACAAACGAGCAAAATCCCATTGTCATATGTCGATCACTGAAACATTCACGATAAAAAGTACAATTCTTGAAGATACGGACGCGGACTTGAGTACGCCACCTTAAACGTCGACATTGCCGGTGGCTCTGAGGATGATAGTTACGTCGAGGTAAACTGAGAAGGAGATAAGCCGTTAATCCATTACCGGTTAATTAAAGTGAATGCAGAGAATTCTCACCCCACCATTCCTTCTACGACTACTTGCTATAGTTGCAAGAAGCCTAGAGTTAATTTCTAAAACAATAAGTAAGTATTATTATTATCGCAATGACGGGTAAACAGGAATGAGAACCTGAGAGGTGACAAAGTTGAAGAGCGGCTGTAAACGTGGAAAAGAGAGGACAGGATCTCCAATTGCCGTTTGCCTCTCCCCCAATTAAAACTTATAAACTCTCGCGGTCTCTCTGTGATGATACCAGTTTTGCTCTTTCTTTTCCGGCCTGCGTTTACCAACTCTTTTTCTGTCCAGCGAAATATTCCTCGTGACTCGCGAATGAACCTAACGCTCGGCCTACCAAGCTCGTTATAGTTGTTTAACTTTAATTGCATGGCTGATAAAACAGTACGATAGTACGACCGTTCCAACTAATTTTGTTTACGGAAAAACAATATGCAATTAACGATAAAAGGGTCACATCACAGGAAAAGCTAACTTTGAATCCGAATACCGTTGCGAATCTTTATTTGAGTGGCGATTAACGATTATTGAGAAAGACTGAAAGTTCAGTCTATCCCAGCGAATACGCTCTAAACGATGTACGTACGATCGATGTACATCCATATAATAGCTGCATGACTGCGCAAGCACGCAATTGCAAAATTGCAATCACGACTAGTACAATTTTAAATGCTGAAAAATTTAATAGGATTAGCTATTATAGCTCATAAGATACTTATAAAAAATTACATCTAAGAGATGTCACGATACAAAAAAGCGTAAAAGATTATTTATTATTCTGTTTAAAAAAAAACTTAATTTTATTTCGTGACAATTTTTTTCCCTCTCACAAATATCTAAGACAGAAACACTCCCATGGTTGCCATAAAATACTCCTTACTGCTCGCTCATTGCTGTTTAGGTTGGGAAAACGATACTCGGTAGTCACGGCACGCCATGAAGAACGTTACCTTCTTGCTTCAACTTTCCCCTTTATCACCGCCTTCTCAACCTCATCCCGTTCTTATGAAACAATATGTAACTTTGAACAACGCTACAGTGGCTCTCACTTCTATATTTATGACCCGCGGATTTATCTCAGTTTGCGAAAAAGGATGGAAAGGCGAATCGAAAGGCAGAAATTTATATTGAACCGTCTCTTTTTCTTCGATTTTTTTCATCGTAATTTACCATTTGTTTATAGAACAACAAAAAATGTAATAGAACATCGCTTCAATGCACAATCATAATCTAAAAAAATAAGTACTAAAATAATGATCTTTATAAGAACTTTATAAGAACACTTTATAACAATTTAATCTTGTGTCCATTAAACGAGTTTTTAATAAATAAAGCAATACTATATTAAAAATTAATTTTAATTAGTTTTTCGTATAAAGTTAAACTACATTCAATTAAAATTTAAAATTCGTTGTGCATATTACTGTCTATCTCTGTTAACCAATTTCATCCATTTTATATATCCATATTAAATATAATTGACACGTTCGTATATAAATCGGAAAGTTTCATACCACTGTTAATTTCGAAAACTAATAAAAAGTTTAATTTATAATCTTGTAATTAGGAAAAGGACAAATAACAAAAATTAATTGAGCTGCTCTATTAATTCAAACGTCTCAAAGACAATCTTCTATCCATGCAACGTGTTGGAGTAATTGTTAGTAGTAACGATATATCTCAGCTTCAGGTATGTGAGAATAACAGCGTCTACGTGCATCTAGCCAGGGGGACGCTTAATTAAACGTTCGTGTTAATTGCTAGGACTCCGCGTCAACCCTCGACCCGCGCAATTCCAGCGCTATGCAGGAAGAACTTCCGGTTTCCATCGGTGCTAAATGGAGCGGCACACGTATAGTCACACCTTGTCGCGTATATCACAGATGCACACCTTACATTATTTTCAGAAAATGCAAGTACTATGATTTAATACTTAATTAAACGTCCGTGTTATTGTCGTATTAGTAAGGTATATGACCTGTGGTATTTTTTTAATATTTCAATTCATTATATTATATGTTGAAAAACACAAGAGATAAAATTGGATTTATCAAATCAACAAATACACACTAGGAAAAATGTTTTGTTCTATGAACTAAAATGTAACAAAATTTAGTTGAAATATACCGAACAAAGCTGTAATTTTATGCGAACTAAATTATTTAGTTGATATAAATAAATATTTTTGTTATAGAAATTACTTTTTAAATAACTAAATAGCAAAAATAATTAAATTTTTTGTTATATGTATAAACAAAATATTTGATTGCTGTTAAAAAAATGCCTCAACTAAATAGTTTTGTTGAAGACACTAAATTTTTTTTCCTAGTGCAATGAATACGTGAGAGTAAGATTTCATGATATTGAATATAAAAAAAAAAAATATAGCCAAATAATTTTAATAAATTATTTTCATTACTTTAAATTTCAGATAACTGAAAATTATATATATATATATATGTATATATATTTTTTATAACAGAATATTAATATTACGTCTTAAAGCAAGTGAAGGGTAGTATTACGTAATATGGGAAATAAATGCAGTGATCAAATATTTGATTACCGGTTATAATCGTGTAATTAAGTTTTATCCGGCGCACCATAAATTGCGTTAAAACACAGGTTGAAAATTTCAAGCAAAAACATAAAGCACAATTTTATCAGAACTAGCTTTCGTTCGAGCACGGATCGTAAAATATCACATCTATATTTATGACCCTAACTCACATATTTGTGTAGACTAATGGTCAACATAAGATACAACTTTCAGCTAGATTATCCCCTCCTTGCCGCTCGCGTCTTGACTACATAGATAGATCGCTGAACGCGCATAACTTGGATCTACGATGCTTTGTCTCAGAAACGATGTTACCATATTATAGGATCTTTTGTTCATGAAACCGTGAAAATTTTTTCATTACAACCGCTTCTGAGACGAAACATTGTATACGGATCCAACGATAACGTTATCAAAACGTGAGCGATAATAAGGATAAGTAAACGAAAGTTCAATATAATTTTTCCAGATGTTTATACAAAAATACGATGCATTTCAGATGATACGGGTTTCTTTAATATGCATATTTCATTCAATCATTCATATTTTTTTATTTATATATATTTAATATATAAATAAATATAAATAACTAATCGGACAATCTTATCATATCTTTATAATTGTGATTATCGTATTCTCTAGTTTGCATTTATATGATATGTAAACTGCATTATATACCTAATTATCTTATATGTCTTCGCACTTTATTAAAGACAAATAATTTGCTTCAATTTACAGATTCATAATAGTAAGGGTGACAAAGTTATAAAAGATTGAAATAATATAATCTTGTCATGTGAAATATTTGTAATATAGACAAACGTCAGAAAATGACCACAAATATCAAAAACATAGAGTATGGATTGCATCATCCATATTTATAGTATATCTACTGTAATTAATAAAAATGAGAGAAAAAGAATATGAAGCAAGCCTATTTATTTTGACTTGATCTTTGCTATAAACATATAATCGATAACATACTTTTGCTTTTTACGATAAAATTGAGGAGAAACAAAAAACGAAGCTGATTCCTTTGATAGGATAGCAAAACACCAACAAATAGTCAATCAAGCCCGTTGCGTATCATTATAAAACATTATACCACATCATTATATCATTATAACACATATAATACACAACGGTGTACAACACTCCCCATCTTTACGTATCATTATATCAAACTTTTAATACATAGTCATGATATAATACACGGATAAGACGGCGACAACCAGTGAGCTCTATAATATACTGGAGCGAGTCATCAAGGAGTGGGGGTGTCTCCCCAACAAGTTCCCAAACAAAAACACACTAACGCAAAGTTGGTACTGTTTTCTTTGTCAGAGATTCGCTGATTGGCTAATGCTGTTTACTACCATAAATAGAAAAGAGTCAGAAAGACCAATATTACTTGCCTTCTTTGTCTCCATCGGGCTACAGTTTTCTATAGTTTAGTGTAGAGAAGGCTCGCACCAGTACATTATAAAGCTCAATGGTGACAACCTACAGACATGTTTAAATCCTTAGGCAATGTTTGTATTACAGATAAAATATATAATTTATGATTTTAAATATTTACCTTTTGGTAGTTTTTATCAGAATGAATACGATAGTTTCTAAATGAATCATATATTAATCACGAAATTCAAATGCTAGAATCAATAGGTACAGAGAGGCTCGCATTTCTACTACGTCGCTCGATCAAATCACTTCAACGTGATACAAATTCGATTCAAATAGACAACCATCTTGGACACTATAGCTGTCTCATCTCAAAAGTACTGCATTCAATGGAATAATCATTAGTCAACACTGCTGAATTTTTTCGATAATCTGCTATACAACAAGATGTTCGCCAATGTCACCCTCGTCCTGGATAACAATGTGAAGATCAAATGCCATAAGATTGTGCTGGCTGCGTACTCGACCTACTTTCGGACTCTATTCCTCAATCTACCGTGCAAACATCAGACAATCGTGCTCAAAGACATCAAAATGTCAGAAATGATGCCGCTTCTGCGGTTCATGTATTATGGCAAGACAAACGTGACGAAGGATCAAGTGAATGATGTGCTAAAAGTTGCAAAGGTATTGCAAGTGAAAGACCTAGTGATAGAAGATAGCAATAGAAGCAACAGAAGTGGTAGGATGAGCGATCCTCACTGCGAAGACGCAATAAATATGACAACGATGCCGTTGGTCACCAACATTGGCAACAATGGCGTAGCTGCGCATAGCTTATTATCATTGCATTCCAGTGTGACTCACCATTCATCAGACCACCCAAACGCCAACGTTTCATGAACAAGGGTGAAAAAAACTATTTCCGCATCGTGTTACTAAAGGTAATGATAATAAGTCATGTCAAATTAGTGATATCAACTTAGATAGCCATATATAATTCAAACTTGTAATGGAATTAAGTATTCTCAATATTCATATGGCGATTGAGAAATACAGATAATGGGCGTACCCAAGATTTCAGTTAGAGGAGAAGGATAAAAATTTATTTTTACACAAAACATTAAAATACGTATGTTAAAGTTTGCCTTCGAGGATCTTCTGCAAATTTTCTTACGGATAACGTGTGAGCCATGAATTAAGCAATGAACGTTTAACTTTTCATCGTAAAAATACTTTCTCGGTTCTCCTTGCCAAAATTTAGAAGGAGGAGGGGGAAGCATTACCTTTTTATACCTCCTTGCGATGCTCATGAGATAGATTACTGCTATATAATTATTATTACTGCTGTAATAATTATTACTAACATTATAACAGTAATAACAATAAAAATGAAGTTCCTAATTCTAAAAATGAACTTCCTTATTTTACTGTGCAATTACAGTCACGAATACCAAATACTTTTCTCTTAATGTATGTGTATGTATATTCGAATTTCAAATCTATATAAAAATTTATGAAAGAGACAAACTTTATCATTTTAATACATTAGTGTTATCTATTGTGATTTCTCTCCTCTGACTTGGAATTTTTATCTTCTATTTGCGGCAACACCAAATCGACATTTCGATGAAATGTATACATAATTGTCTGTCGCATGTTCAAAGATTAGTAGTATTCTGCGATTAAACAATCGACCATGTTCTCGCGTATATTCATAGATGCGTATATAGACATAAATACCTACATGTAACTATGATGGTTAGATGAGAGAAGCAAAGTCCATAGCCAAATAGTGCAAGCGTTGGGCGAAACGACAATAAATTAAGCTCAGCCAGAATTCGAAATTGAATCAAACGCAATAATCTCTAACGCAATTGATTTCAGCATGCAAACACCCCAGGTAGGACAACATCGAGGAATGGTCATCAAGGATAAGAGAACGAAGGGTGGAGGGGATAGAAATATGCATCGCGCTATCGGTCAATATATATGTATAGTCAGTAATGATTATACTGATAACGTAAATTCCAGAGTCTCTATGTGTTCGGATTGTATTTCATCATCGTCTATCTCCCTTTATAGACAATCCGTTTATAGATAGTCATAGTTATTGCATACCGATAGTGATAGCGATTAATTCGTTATTAAACTTTGCAGAACATGATACGATTAATAATGAAATTCAGTTATTATAACACTTGCGAAATAATGCCACTTCTCACAAATTTGATATTAATTAAATTTTTATTAAACCGTTCAATTACTGTATTTTAAAGGCAAGATCTTTTCTTATTTTTCCTTTCTCCAATACCTTCTGCATTCTCCACATTTGATCGAGAACATACAAGTCTCGGAAGTAACGATAATTAATGGCCACAGAATAATTTCCAGGTAACAGATTAGCGAAATTTTTGTGACGAACGCGTACGAGCTGCAGGCATTTCCTAGGTAGATGCCGACGACCCTCTAACACAATGTGGTTAACAAGTATGTGATTAACGAGCTAGCTCGTTAAATGACTCAGTGTTTATACTGTATACCACTGTCGCAGCACTAAATCGGTCGTACCGTTTAAATATCGGTCAGTGCCATAGTGAATTCAGGAAACGAGCGCGATTTGCTAGGATCTGCTAGATTTACTAAGCAATGGCCTGGATAATCCGTCGCGTTTATTGCTGTATCTACCATCTAGCTCGATGTACAGATATATGGCATCTACGTCACTTTATAAGCTTATAAGTACTGTATAGTATTATGTCATTTGTAATGTAAATTATATGAGACTTCATGTGTGTGTTATTTTAGAAATATATATATACTAGGCTTTATTTATATATAATATTAAAAAATGTGTACCTAAATGTGTAAAGAGTAATCAAAATTATAAGAATTAGCAAGAGTTCATTTTAAAACATCCATCTTCTCATTATAGGTACGATTAATATCAATTAGTTAAGAGATAAATCCAAACGATAAAAAATGATTTGGAGCGTAAATATAACGGTAACAAAAAGTGACAAATACAATAATTTACTTCAGCAGTACATTTTATGTTTCGAAAAGTAAATTTAACCAGCAAAGTTTGTTTGTTATATTCTAGCAACAAATTCTATCTCGAGTATGCTATGAAAATTTTACCATGATAGCAAAATTCTCGGTCTCCCTGCAGGATAGTGCACTACACTATATGCATCACTATATATCTTTTACGATCCGTTCTCAATCATGTAGGTCAATTGGTTTCTGGTTCGCGCACGTTCAAACTAAACTGTCGTATCGAAACATGTCGTATAATGCCGAAACGCGACAAGGACAATTAACCTTCCGCAGCAACGCCACGCCGACTTTCCGCCATCATTTACATAGCCCTTCTAGATCCTATCTGGTAAAGCGCAGCTGCAACCACTTGAGTAGAGAGTATTCATTCGTGGACACGCGACATCATGGCGCAATGCGAGATACTTCTCTTTACTTTTCGTCAGAACCTCTCGTCAGTCGTACGCGACGCAACAGCATACCGGCAATTAGAGTTTAATTACAAGCATCTACGGGAACGTAAAAGCGCGCCGGAAAACGTAATGGTGGCGTCGAGGAAGAAAATCGAATGACGAGAACGCGAAGGAAAGATGAAATTTCTGTTCTATAAAGGATAACCTTAAAACATTCGTGTAATATAAATTTAAATTTATTTATATATATATATATATATAAAATATATCAAGAGGAACGAAATTATTAAACATAATAAATATATTATAAAATATTAAGAAATATGAAGATCTTATACATATGGTATATTTATACTATACTGAAAAAAATGCATGTAATTTTACTGGAAAATTACTTAAATTACATAAATATGATTGGAAATTTACTGGAAATTATAAATTTTCAATCACATTTAGGTAATTTTTCGGTCATAGACATGTAATTTCCATGTAAAATTACATGCATTTTCTTCAGTGTACAGTAATGTTTCGGTATCTTAAGGGGATGCTAAAGTCGTCCTACTTTCCATCATTTCCATTTGATGAAAAATCTCCGAATTGGATTTACGGATTGCAAAATTATTATTACAGAATTAAAGTACGCACAAACAGAATCTCAGCTGCACTGGATTTCATGAAAAAATCAGAAAAAAGTTAAAAAATTCACTTACTTTTGGCTCGTACAACTGTCACCTCAGGTATATATTTGCTTGATACAAGAGTTTTATAGCTCATATCTTGAAAATAAACGTGCAGCTGAGGTCACATTATTGGAATGAACGATACCGAGTTTGTAGAACTAAGATTGAAAGTCTAGAAGAAAAGTATTTTCACTGAACGAAAAATACGTGTATACAGATGCTTTGTGAAGACTAGGAATGTCAAAAGAGCCGAAATTCCGTGTAGTAGTAGTTGCGCAGTCTTGCGATAGATGGTGCTGGCATATATTAGATAAGGACGATGTATGCGTTTGAGTGAGACAGAACGATATATAATATAATGTAAGGAATAAATCAAAGATGTCACTATTATCGAATTTGGAATTAAAAAAGTTGCACTATCGACCTCGATAAAGTTCCGTAATCGATTTAGGATCCCCTTAACGTAGTTTATATTATGTATATCTTTTGCATGAAATTTGTATAGAAATATTTTGTGTCTATATTATTTAAGAGTACCCATTTCAAATAAATTCAAATATAACGCAATATGCAACATAATGTAGGGTATACAGGGGGAATATATACCTTTCGTTGGAAAATAATCACTTTATGAAGAAGATTAATAATTTCTGCGCACCGTAATCTCGTTACGCACGGCGTGATACGCTCACCTCTGCCATCGTCACTGAAAGGCGCAGAGATAAACCAGAGATAGGAAGAGAGGAGAGAAATTCCGAGGCCCGAACATACCGAAACACATTTGAGTATGTCCAACGTGTGTTGTTAAAGTGGGAATCAACGACCGTTGCGTCTGCATAATCAGAGGATGCAGCGACACGAAGGTTATAACTGCATTTCCGGTTTTAATACCGACAGTCAAGGATTATTCCGCTGTTTTACACGCTCTCTTTCTCTTATTTCAAGTTATTTCTTCGTCATACACATTGCATTTTCGAGCAATAGAATGCTCGGTGAAAAAAAAAACAAAAACTGTTATTGCAGCTGCTACGTTTTTAAGCCGAGTAAAGATACTTAATTGCTAATTACTCGTTACATGACGCGGAATAGTTCCAAGTGCAATTCACTCAAAAATGAAAATTTAAATAGACGTATACAGAGGGAAAACCGATATACAAATACCTGATTACTTGTCATACGCTGCGTTAATAACATTTCACAACAAATTCCACGAAAACATATTAACGCATAGTCAGTAAAAACAAATAAAGACCAGAAATTGAAATTTGCAACGAAGTAGTCCAGTACTGTACTACAAAAGGGGAAGTAAAATTAACACTAACAAGAAAGAGAAAATCTAAAGGAATGCTACTTAAACATGTTCTTAATTTAGATACGCTGAGATAAAGCAACATAAATACAAAGTACCGAAAATGGCGACAACGTAATCTGCACCTTTAAAGCCATACGAAACTATTACACACGAAAAGCGCACAATCTCGCGTGTGCGAATTGCATCAAATGCTGCACTAACGCTTTACGACGAGCCGATATACATGGAGTTTCTCGGAGAATTCCTAGAGCGTC